>NC_068418.1:28442177-28537177 GCF_023724105.1 Carassius gibelio | reverse complement strand
CTAGCAGATCCATTGAGAATGCAGTGTAACTGTCAGTGCCCCCCTGTCAGACTTAATCACACATCTGCATTTTTAAAGTTTAATGGTCAATGTAGTAGTGTGGGGGAATACATATTGACAGCTTTTTTTTTCTCCGTCGGCCACCCCTTTCTGCACCTTTTTCTGCAATATGACCAGTGCCAGAAGAGAGAAGAACGAAAGAAGTGGACAGAGAAAAGAAGTCTGGAGAGAAAGCTGAAGATGCTCCTCAAGTAAGAAGTATATGTGTGTAACAGTGTTGAGTTAAACACTATGTCTCTCCCACCTTGTGTGTCAGTCAGTCTCTTCCATTAGAAATACACACACACACACACACACACACACACATTGTGCGAGTTTAACTGCAACGGGTGTATAATCATTGCCAGGAAACATAGGCAATATAGTGAGAATTGGATTTTTAGTGGCTGTTAAAATATTACTGAGATGATTAATATTAAAAAATGCACATGTCTCTGAGCTGTCTTTTATTCACTCTTCTTTTTTCAGGTCTCGTTTCACCATTCTGTCTCCCTTTTCTCTTTCTCTTGTCATGTAAGGGAGAGCGGGGTAAGTTGTGTCAATACTGTTTTCAGTGGAGAAGCTTTTAAGCTGCTTAGATAGGCACAGTCTTTTCTCAAAGCATATGGCACAGTTTACCCAACAGCTACTATTTTGGTAAAAAATCTTCATTAAAATCAACTACCATCTTTAGTCTTTTTTTTTAATTCTTTTTTTTGTCATGCACTAAGCTAGTCTTGAGAAATGTTGCATCTGACTCATTTTTAGCCTTTAGGTGATGTACTTTTTCCTGCCATGATGATGACTCAAGAAACTGTTGATAGTTGTTTCACATCACGCGTCTGTAGATCTCTGTTTGACTGTTTTTGACTGTTGCTTGATGTACAACGTTTGAGAGCTGTATTGAATGGTACTGGAGAAGCAGCGTCTGGTTTTCTTGGAACAAAACATAGTTCTATTCTAACCATACAGTGCTGTGGAAATATTGTGTGTGTCGGCTCAACCAGGGTGGTATGGCACTATAGATAGACAGCTTGATCCAGTGGATGTTCACCTTCAAGGTCTCACTTTATTTTCAGTCTGCAAGAAATTCATGTCACAGGTTAACCATGTAGTGCATTATGCAATGATAAATATAAGTCATTGTGAAATATAAGTTTACATTTGTGAGGTGTAAAGCCAAAATTGCTTTAAAAACATCTCTGGTCAAATGGAAGATGGAGCACATTGCATTGTGGGATACATAATGTAAGTGTATGTACACTATGTACAGTTTGGAAAATTTAGTAAATATTCCATGCATGCATAAAATTTGCTTTGTGTGCACAGTATCCATATTATATACAGACCTAGTAAGTGCATTCTGTTGGTATATACTTTTTAAAATAAATAACTTCATTGTCTGTTTTTAAACACTGAATTGATGGTTAATTACAAGAAAACCACAAGTGTTCTATGAACACATACATACTCACTAATCATTAGCAGACACAAGATCCCACAAGAGTCTCTGTGAAACTTACTGAAACATGTATTCTGTGCATAGATCCACACACGTGACACTGACACTGAGTAAGTGTGGAGAATGATTTATACGCCTTTATTTATAAGTTACATTTTGGATAACGAGATTACCACTGGGCAGTAAAAAGGAAATTAGGACATGAATTAACACTCAGTTAAACAGGAAATATTGATAAAGTCTCCCAAATGGTCAAAGGAGAGGTGACCTGACCTTTGCCCCGGAGGAAAAGAATGGATCTAAAATCTAACAGCCTATCAGTGCCTTTGAGGGTTATGGTGTTGGAAAAAGATTAATAAAACATTGCAAGGTGCTGAAACAAATGCCTTCCGGACTTTCACCTTGTTTCAGGAACAAGGAAATTGATTCACTTTGGCATTCATACAGTACAGTGAATGGGCATGAAAGGATGTTATTACCAGATGCATGGTTCATGTCATGGAGAGTTTGCTTTTTGTATGCAAATGTGCGGCGAGGGGGAGACAAATAAATGTCAGGTAAATATCTGTAAGTAAGAAAGAGAGAGAAGGGGTTAAAGGTCAGTGAGAGTGTCAGTATATATGTCCATATATGTACTGCAAAAAAAGAAAGAACGTATCATTGCCTTATTTTATATAAGTACAAAAATAATAATTATTGAAACTATCAATGTAACATTTCTAAAGAATTAAAGGATCAAATATTCAAGATATATTAGTGAACTAAAAAAGGAATTCTGAATGTATTTTGCAGCTGTGCTTCTAATGTAAACTTAAAATCTCGATATCAATCTCAATGTCTCAATATAAAATAAATAAATAAAATAATATTCAAGATATATTCTCTAAATCATTCTGATATGTAATACAATTTTGCTTATAATTGAAATTAAAATGATCTAAATAAAAACATTTCTAAAGATGTTATGATAATTAGATAAAATGCAGTTTTGCTTCAAAACTTGTAAAATCTAGTCTTTGTGTTTAGATATTTCACTGTGAAATGAGAAAAATAACTTTTGCAGTGTATGTGTTTTCGATAGAGAAGGCGAAATGTTATAGGTAGGTGAGTCTGTGTGTGTGTGTGTGTGTGTGTGTGTGTGTGTGTTTCTGTTGTGTTGTTCCATTAGACTCTGATCATGGTGCCTGATGCAGAGTGACAGTGTGTAGATTGAGTTGCACAGCCACTCTAATTCTCTCCATTAATAAGCATCGTTCCACACTGCCGTCCTGGACCACATTTATTAATCACAATTTGTCATCTGCCTTGCGCTCCACCCATTTTGTGTCTTTCTTACCCCCTTCTCTCTCTCTCTTTCTCCTTCCATTTTGTACCGTCCTCTCTCTGTCCACTTATCCCTTGCTTTTCCTCTCTCAAACAGAGAGACATGGTCAAGCATGCTGAAAGTCTGCAGTGGCATGACTTGCTCTCTCGTTAAGTCCACATTCATCTTCTTAGAGGACTCAGAGACTAATCCAAAGTGTTTCGCTCAAATGTTATTGCTGCTTGTTATTTATTTGCAAAAGTCATCATTCGAATCTGAGATTGATCTAAAGGCCATGATGAATATATACAAACTTTCTTGTAGCTTTAAAAGGCTATTTCTTTATCTTAAATGGATATATAGCACAAGAGCCATCTCTCAACTACAGTATACAGCAGCTTGAACACAAATAACAGCATCTTACTTACATTTCACCCTGTACAAACTGCCGATCGGTTTTATTGGCTCAGAGGATTAACTAATTGGACTTGGTCTCATTACCCTGACACTCTGAATTCGAAGACTTGTCTCAAAGGTAATCAATCCATATATACATGGGCAAATATCTGTCAGGCTGCATAAACCCAAGCCTGAGGAAAGAGTAAAATATCAGCTCTATCTACAACACAAAAGCCTGACAGAAAACAGTTACAAATTATTGGAGCATTTAAGGGGGTTCTAACCTCTCAAATCAAAGCTTTAACCCCAGCAAAACAAATTGTTGAGGGGATGTTATGAAGTATGAGTCCAGTTTGATGCTATTTTACATAAGGAACATTTCAAATGATAATAAAAAATAATAATTTTCACCTCCTGCCAAATTGACCTTTGCAAATAGTAATTGTGATTAAGGAGGTAACCATAGCAACAGTAGAGCACTTGAACACTTTCTGTTGTCAGTATTATATTGGTAAAATATTTATAATTCATTACTTAACTTATTAAAGACAGTACAGCCTATAACCAAAATCAACCAATTAGGGATGTGCATTTCCATAACTGAGTCCAATGTGATATGCATCTCTATGCATAGCCAATGATATGATGATCATATATACATTTAACATATATACACTCTAAAAAACGCTGGGTTGTTTTTTCAACCCAAATGCTGGGTTGAGGCCGTTGGATAGGACTTTGGGATGTTTTAACCCAAGTTTGGGTTGAAAATAACTCTCTTTTTTAACCCAGCGAGGCTGGGTTGAGGACGCGGACGTGAAGGAGAGCACGCACGTCACGTCAAGCTCGTACGTCTCCAGTGCGAGCAGCCGCCATTTTCTCAGCGTGATAGAAGCATAGACAGTAAAAGAAATGGACACAGCGACCCCATTGGAACTCAATTGAGACAAATGAAGCCCAGTTTTAGCGTTTTTTAGCACTTCCGTTTCTGACGCGCAGACTCAAACGAAGCTTGACGACGTCAGCAACCTGTCTGCCAGATGTAAATCTTCTAGTAGCTGTGCGTGCAAACTGCCATCGTTAATCTTGCAGAGACGGCGAGTTTGAGCGGGGAGTTCTTTGTCGTGAGTGAGCAGGAGTAAGTATACTGATTAATTATTTTGTATAGTATTTTAAAATGTAACGCCACTACGCCATATTAAGTTAATTGCCTGCGAGCTTCTCCTCCTGTCTGTACGGTAATGCGACAGAGAGCCGAGTGGTTATGACGCAATCGTTAGCCTATTTTTTACAAAAACTGTTTATACGGGGCCATAATGTAACATAGAAGGTAATGGAGCCCTTTATACATTGTCGTGTATCTTTAGAAATAAATAATGGACAAACAGAGTCTTTAAACGCCTCAGATGTAAAGTTATTCGCTGTCAAAGTGACGCCAAAATGAATGGGAGTCAATGGGAATGTTAACGCAAGTGAAGTTCTGCTACAAGATGGCAGCCCCCACCCGACTTCAACTTCCGGTCGAGTTCCTTGCCCCTTGGATAGAAGCGAGAAGCGAGTGAAAGACTATGGTAAGTAAATATTCAAAATGTAAAGTTATCTTTTATTGTTTACCCGGTTGTATGAAAGGCGGAAGGTTTTATGAAAGGCGGAAACAAAGGAGCTTAACGTTATATATATATATACAAAAAAAGAAAAACGGACGCGGTTTTCGCCTCAGACACGGAGGTCTTAACTGCCTCATGTAACGTTACTGAACGGAGGATGTACTTTTAATATAACGTCCGTGAATGTATTTTGTCATATTTACATAAGATTTTACATTATCTGTACTTTTTGAGGCGTTAACAGACGGTTATGGTCACGGTTACGCTAATGTGAATGTCTTTTTTTTCGCGGTTAAACTGAATGTGTGTTTGTCTCCTAAAGGTAACGGCATTGTGTAGTAAAGACTAGCATAATTATTTTGAGGCTGTTGAAGTGGTTACTGTTAAAAGTATGTTTTACATGTAATATTTCTTGTCGAGCTCCTGTCTTCATTGTCCTCGCGCTGAGCGTTAAAGACACAGAAGCTGTTTGTGTGAGGAGTCACAGACCTGTGTGAGGATGAGGAGGAGGTGTTCTTCTGAAGAGAGGGACAGACGGTTTAAGGAGAGTAAACTTCAGAATAACATCAAGCTATCTTTATTTTTACTAAGACTAAAATGTTTTTTTTTTTTTTTTAGATGTTGAAATGAGCATCAAGATAACTTCATTCTTTTGAGACTGATGTAAGTTAAGTTATTACTTTTTTTTTTTTTTTTTTAGAAAATTAATGTTTCTGTTGTGTCCTGCCTGTTAACTTCACATTTCTGTCTGTGTGTGTGTGTATATATGTATGTATGTATGTATGTATGTATATGATAATATTTTATTGAAACCATTGATGTCCCTCTTTGCAGAACTCAAACTAACTGGAGTTAAGGACACACAAGTGCTTGTGTGAGGAGGTGGTTTTCTCAGCTTCTTCTGAAGAGAGGGAAAGATCGTTTAAGGCAAGTAAACTTCATAATTTCATGTTATCAGTTGTTGTTGTGTTTTACTAAGAGTAAAATAATGTTTGTTTTTTGTTTTTGTAGATATTAAAAGCAAGAGACATGGGAGAGCATCATTCCTTTGAGATTTTATGTAAGTTATTTTTAGAAAATACATTTTTCTGTTGTCTCCTGCCAGTTTACTTCACATTTTGATGCAACAACAGTGTGATTACGTGCTCATTTCATTAAGACCATTGATGTCTGTGTTTTTTATTGCAGAAATCAAACCAACTTTGGAGTTGTCTGATTTGGAGAGTCATTATTCTTGGTCTTCGCTCTTAGAGGTAAAGTTCACACAAAAAATCATTTACTTGCCCTCAAGTCATTCCAAACCTATAAGACTTTTGTCTGTCTTTACAACATAAATTAATATATTTTTAGTTTTCTCATAATATTTGTCAATCCATTTATAGTTTAGATAATCAGTATTTTCAAGCTTCATAAATATAGAGTTATTGTAGAAGTAAATTCTGATATTTATATATGAATACATCTTAAATTATATGATAGCAAACATGTATGTTCAAAATAAAATACTCCCAGACCAGCAATGGAGGACACAAAAAGAGAATATTAAATGTATTCATATGTTTTCCAAAAAATGAGCAGAGTTTGTATGAGTCTTGAAAAACATGGGGAGAGTAAATTATGAACATTTTAATTATTTGGTGAACTAACGGTTTGAAGAGCAGCCCTCCATGTACATGAATATTGTGAGGTATGTGAATGTCATGTCTGTTTTAATGTTTCAGTAAAGAAGCTTTCTGAAAGCAATATTTATTCAAACAATATCGCATGTCCTCACACTAGTGCTGCCATTACAGACTTCATGAGAGCTGTGGTGGACTGAGACATTAAACAACCGCACAAAGTGTTGAAACTTTAAAACCGATTATTTACCTATCCTTACGGATGTGAATACACCTCTACCTGAAAATCGATAGTTTAATTAAATGTTTAATTTTTTCAAATGTGTTTCTCTTAGGCCACTGATGAAGAACAGGCGGTGACTGGGATGAATCCTGGTCAGAGAGGAGAATCTTCTTTCCCCTAAACAGCGGTGGTTTTAAAGGAGGACGCTGCCCTGGATGATGTAGAAGATGTCACATGCTGTGCTGATGGGGTTTCTTCATGATTACATCAGTTATGCTAAAGAGATCATGAAAATTGACCGTGATGCATGATCTGTATTCATGGACTATGAAACAAACTGTAAGTGTATAATTTGTTAAAAAAAAAAAAAAGTTAAATGCTTTTTCTGTGTGTTTAGTAGAAGAGTTTACACTCGGTCATTCATACACCTGCTCACATTCTTTCACACACACACACACACACATGCGTCTGTTAAATGTTATAATATCAAAGTTAATGTTGTGATTTATTTGTGTACTGTCATGCCAGAATAGTTTGAAAGAACCTAACTAATTGTAAATTTATTGTATGTGTTTTCGTATATTTTTATACAATATATACAATTGAACAAAGTCCAATTTGATCCTGAGTTATATTTATCAAATGTTCAATGCTTTGTTTATGAACTCTGTAGCTGTTAATGACATCCTTTTCTGCATTTCTTCTAACATGTTACTTTTTGACTTTTCTCTTGTTTTTAATAAATATTTTCCTTTGATAATTATTATTTGTGTGTAAAAGTGATATTTAAAATGAACAACATTTGTAGGTTTAATGCCTAGCTCAATTTGGGTTAATTTTAACGTAGAAATGCATTGTTTCCCCACATGGCTGCACTCTGCGAGTTTATTTTCTGCCAGCAGGAGGCGCTAAGAGCGGGAGAGGTAGGTTTCTCCGGTAACGGCTGCAGAGCGGTACTGAGCTCACAAACGCTGCCTTATCAAGCACATGCGAAATGATATCGAACATTTTATAAATACAGTAGTTTTCCTTCTGAAATACAGTGATAAAAAACACCCGCTCTGGTTTTTGAAACCCTGCAATATAGTCATTTTAAACCATAAAAAAGGCAACCCAGCAGGCTGGGTTATATATGATGACCCAACTGGTTGGGTTAAAATAACCCAGCGCTGGGTTCGTCCCTTTTTGACCCAGCGCTGGGTTGTCAAAATAACCCAAATTGGGTTGTTTTCAACCCAGCAGTTTTTAGAGTGTATGAAGCAGCTAGCGATATCGTGCAAAACAATTAACTCTATGTTTTGCCATTTCGATTCCATTCAGCTCAATGCAATATGATGCAATGGGAAAAATATGATGTTATGCAGTACAAAATTGTACAGATAGTTCGCTTTTATATCTTTGACTCAGACAGACAGCAAATCATGAATTAACTTAAGTGCTTTCTGGCTTCTAAGGCCTCAGTCTTCGAAGTGTAATGAGAGAACGTGCCTGAGAAACAGTTTAGAGAGAAGAAATCAATCTACATATAAAATATTATTCAAATTATTGGTCACTTTCTAAATTATAAAATAATAGCGCATCTGCTTATAATTAAATATAAATCAACCAGTTTTTACCGATGCAAATATGTTAGAAACGATACATCACGATACAAATGCTAACACGATACAAATGCTAACTGTAGCCTATGCAATTGCCATTGAGGACAGATATCTTTTGCCAGATATTGTAGCACTTCTTGAACAGGACCAGCATTTGTAGACGAAGATGTTTTACCAGAATAATCATTATTAAAAGCTGTTATTTGCATGTTTAATAGCTGTTCGTCCTAAGCAGTGTCAGATCCACAGGAAAGATGCCTTTAAATGATTTTGGTGTTAATCTCACAAGGCCGTTCTCATTGGCAGGCCTCGCACAGTGCGTTAGTTGAATGGGGGTGCTGTCATTACAGTACCCTGCCCTGCGTCTCCCCGCAGAGGCCTTGTGCTGTTTTTCTTAAGCAGCACCAGTTTTCGAAGGGGAAAACCAAGCCGATTTTCATGTGCAAATGTCAGTCAGTCAGCTCCCAGCAATCACAGCCTCGACTCCTCCCGAGGCCCCGCGCGAAACGACGGCTGAATAATTTAGCAGCTCAGTGTCACTGCGCTCAGAGGTCACAACCTTCTAAAGTGATGACAGAGAGCGCTCCCCAAATCCCTCCCATTCACTTCCATTACCACTTATTTACAGCCCTCGAATCCAGCCAGATAAAGCCCAAAGCCTCATGGGGGATGGAAATCAGTCGCACAGTCCAAACAGTGTCATAACACATAAAAAAATAAATACACAACAACATTTTCACAAAGAATCCCTCTGGAGGCCTGCGCACGTCTGTCCATGTTTCACAAACACACACAGATTTGCAATAGACCCAGGCTCACCTCTTCACAGAACAAAAGGAGAGTTTTTGACAATGAGATGAACTTTGCCTTAATTGCAGTTAAAAATGATAAAAAGAGCAGATAAAACAGATTTGATATAATCATGGTGGGGAGGTTTGAGAGAGAAGAGATGGAGAAGGGAGACGAGGGGAAGGATTGATTTCTTCAGTGCTGCAGACGCATTCTACCTTTCTATCAGTCACATTGAGACATTGTGTCATTCTGCGTGAGGGCTCATCTTTCTTCTCAGCTCCAGATGTGACAGGAACATGACAAGGGTGTGTAGTCTGTTGGTGAGACAAACACACACACACAAACACACACACACACACGCACATTCTTCTGAGGAAATGCTGAAACCTGAGAAACCTTCTACAATAATATTGTATTTCTTAATAGTAAGAGAAAATATGTTGTGCAAATTTGTAAAACAATTACATCATCTACTGAAAAACTCCTAAATGATGATAATTCAAATCACATTAAATCACTGCAGTGCTATTTTAGTATCACTTATTTTATTGTAACATTTATTAATATTTTTGAGATAGCTTTATATTTGTATTTGTTTTTGTTTTTTTGTCATTTTGTTATGTTCGTTTTTTATTTATATTAGGTTTTAATATTTGTATTTCGCATTAATTTATTTTGATTTTAGTTTTAGTTTTAGTAATTTTCACCTTTTGATTTATTTAAATTCATTTATGTTTAAGTTTCTCATCTAATAGCCTGTATTTTATTTTATTTTGGCTTCATTTCAGTTAACAAAAACTAGTTTTAATACTTTTTGTTAACATAACAACACTGCATCATTGCGGCAGAAGAAAGCACTGAATAGACATTAAAAAGGTAGCTTTAGAAGTCAATATATTGTTTCTTTATTTAAATATCAGTTGACTTTATCAGTATGTGCTAAATATAAGAGCTGTTTACGAAGCTGTTTTGCATTGTGTATACACATAATTTAATTTAAATGAGAAATTATACATTCAAATGTAATCCATAAATGTCATTTCCATCCATCTAAGTATTTAGATCAGTACTTATTATTTACTAACACCCAGAGACACAAATGGAGTTATCTATTTACCTCCACAAAATTTCAAGCATTATTCACATTACATTCAGATTTTCTTCCGTGTTTAATTTGTATATTTAAACAAATGTTACAAAACACAGGAGTGTGGTTTGTTAGCAATGCCCTGGGATGTTCCCATGGAGACATCAATATCATGCACCCTCATTAGAACTCTTCCCTGCAAATGCATGAGCATCATGTTTCGCGCTGTAAAATCCTTTCCTCATTTTCACACCAATAGCCTCAATTCTTCAGCTTCTCTGTCGCCCTGTGCTCTTTACACCTGGTTGTACAGTGTGAATTTCTCTTGAAAATATTGCAATGCAAAACACTAAAATAAGCACACATATTGCATAAAAGGCCTTTTGGATTACAGTAAACACATTGTTAAGTGCAGAGACTTTTACTGTCACAATCACTTCATGATTTGTTGCCCATATGTAGGTGTCTGTTTAAAGAAGATATAACTGAAGATTTGTTTCCTCATCTACATTGTTTCTCTAAAACAATACGTTAGAATGACATCTAGGAGCTGACTTTACAAAGCTTTACTGTATAGATTTATTAACATTACATTTATGTTTAAATGAGCATGGTCTGCCAAAATAAAAAAAGACATAAATAGAGAAGAAACAAAATGGACTGAACCCTGAGTTCATGAATGAACCGCATTTTGACTTCTCTACGCTGATATCTGAGCTAGATAAAGAGAACAAGGCATAGGAAGGTGAAGGAGACATGAGTGATCTTTTTAAATTACCGAGAGCGATTATTTGGTGACTTATGGTTGCTTGCTGTCAGGGATTTCAGGATAAATTGAGGCAAACAAGAATTACACTTTCTCCCTTACCCTTCATCCATCTACCTCCTTCTCTCTCTCTCTCTCTCTCTCCGGTATTGCAAAGTTACGTGATTCACTAGCTTGTGATTCACTTTTAATTCATGGCCACTTTCAAATCACAGTGCCATAAATATATGTTGATTTGTTTGAATTTGCTTGTCTGTAGTGACCTCTTATTTTCTTTTTTTATATGTGTGAGGAAATACAGCATTGCAAAATGATAAGCACAGAAAACACAGAAGCATTTGTTGTATGATTTAATGGATCTTTCCCCCCTTTTTAACTCATTGTAGGCATGCTGGATTGCTCCAGTCTTATTAACATTCTCTGTTGCATAATATTTCTAATTCAGTAATCTGGCATCAGGATAGTGCTTGGTTTTGTGTAAATGGTGTCTGAATTATTCATCCTGTGCCGTCGGTATGAGAATGGTTGAGAGATGGGATGGCTAGGCCTCAGGCCATGAATAATTGATCATATCTGATTAAAGTTTGCCATTGATTAGTCCTTACCTCCGAGTTGATAAAAAGACACACCTGTGTTTGCTTTGCTTTAGCACCCTCTGTTCTGTCTTTCCATTGCCTCTGGATATAAAACTACGCATCTTTTTATTTAAAGCTAAATATTTTCAACTTTTTCAGTTTCAGTTTTGATCATGGCAAACATTTTTCATCAAAGTACAGATAATGTTAAAGGATGAATTCACCCATAATCGAAAATGACATAATTAGTTTTTGTCATTTTTGGCAAACATAACAAAACGTGTGCTATGTTCCATTCCGATTCATGAATGAGTCTTTCACACCAATTTCTGAACTAGATCAGTTGGTTCATTAAAAAGAACCATCACAAAAGAATGATTCAGTTGCTGATGCAAATCACTAGCTGTTTACACACAAGCAAATCATCTGTTAGTAAGTGGATTTATGGTTTAATCGGAGTGAAAAGCCTTCGTGTAAACACCTCAATCAATCAAACTGAACTTGATCTGAAAGATATTGGTTATCTAAACCTATTTTCTCAATTGCATTCAAAAATACCATGCATATACAGTATGCCCAGCTTCTTATTTTGATTGTTGACAATTAGTGTAAATCAGTCCAATGTGTGAACTGGATTATTAAAAAGAACCAGTAAGATTCACTCCCTGATTCAGTGATCTGTTTTCAGTGGTTCTTTTGTTAAAAACTCACTGAGTGTGAAAGGTCTTCTCTTTTTTTTTCCATGTATAAAAACCAAGTGAGTAAATTATGATTTTTTTTTTTTTAAACTATCTCTTTAAGGGCTCTATACATCATCTTTACTTAATGTGGTTCGATCAAGTGAAAGTGTTTAAAGAAAACGTAATTAAATTATATCACAATTAGGTTCCCAACTAAGGGCCGCATGGTTTCTATCATTGTTATAGAGAATTAAAAGGATAGGCACATCTCCCCCACTGGTTAACTCCAGCTGGTTCTCCTACTGTCACTAACCTGTCAGCTCACCCTAAAATAGTGTCCTGGATGCAAATAGGAGTCTAATGCTAAGTGACACACTGATGGATATCCACGTTAATTCGGAGCCACAGAATGACTGTCACTTACACCGGAACATTTAGCCACCTCCTGTTCCATCCAGTGTTTCTCTGTCTCTCATCGGACTCTGCTGTGAGATCGCCCCATCCGCATGTAACCTTCAAAGCTCAACTAAGGATGGCACTTTGATCTGTCTTCCAGAGCTTAGGAATGAAATGCATGACAGAGAGGCGGTCGAGGACTGAGAGAACGAGGGAGGGAGTGAGAGTGACAGGTAATGACAGTGGCTACATGCGCTGACCTTTAGAGCGATCACAGAAGCATGACGGCAAGGCTCAAGGTGACAGAGAGAAGAGGGAATTTGGGGATGAGGTGTGGGATTGTATGCCTGGAATCAGTGCGTTGTTAAAGTGGGTAAAATGTGTGTTTTGCACCAGTGTTGAACAGAAAAACATTTGCTCTGTTGCAACATCCTGTGAGACAGCATTTTTACTCTGTTCCAAATGTCTGCTGACTACTAAGACAGCCTTTCCCCGACTCTTTTGTACAAAGCTATATAGCACCACAGCACAATCAGTTATTAACAAATTTGAAATGTTTGAATTTGTCTGACAAACTCTTCACTGAAAGAACATTTTTCAGACCATTTACCGAATCAATAGATATATATCGTCTATGACTGATTTAAACTAAAATAGAAACGGCTTACATTATCGTGTAATCATAATGAATTGTTGCATTGTAACTGTCACATCCACACATTTCATACCCATTAACAACAGCATACAAACCACAGCTGGTACTAACCGGACTCAAACAAAGGCAAATACTGGAGTGATGTCCAATGACTGGTGGGTACAATTCTGTCTCCACTTCCTGTGAAGTGTTGTATCGATGTACCCTTATTCCTTATACCATTTGCAGTGCCCTTCAAACTGATCATACACCCTCCCTTCAGATTGGATTCTCACTTAAGTTGGCTGAAGTCCACTTCGCAGGGCATTTACAGTTGATTGGATCTCACCTCATGTGTCCTTCGTGAGGAAATCCCATAATGCAATGCAACAAACTAACAGGGAACAAAATCCAGGGCGTTTCTTAAAAGCAACTATGGTCGCAAGTTCCGTCTGACAGAGTTAAATGGAACTAAGGAATATAGTTACCTAACGATGGCTTTGGGAAACACACCCCAGGTTAGCAGAGAAACATGTTGTATTGAATGAAAAATAATACGTCTAATCAACAAGTAGCAAATCCATAGAAATAAGTAATTAGTATTGTGTGTTGTCCAAAATGTATTGTTTTGCAATTTTGGAGCTTATATGGTGTTCCAACTTCTGTATGTTTTTTGTATTTTTTTTAATAGTATTTTTATGCATATGTAAAGAAGGCAAGTTAGTAAAAGCTATGGTTTCATGGTTTTCTTATCTATGCTAACATAAATCTTCACCTGTTAGAATTAGTCAACTTACCCATGCTCTTTACATGAGGAACATTATTTGTGTGCCATATGGGATGGCTGCCTGTGTAAACAACTATTTAAATCACTTCCACTTCAGGTTAGGATGCTGCATTAAAAGGTGACTGCCCAGAGAGACAATGAACCATGCAGCTTATTGAAGTTTGGAAAACTTGACTAAAGACTAAAATACACTGCTCAACCTTTAAAATCTTTGTGAAGAAAGATACAAAGCTGTCACTGGGGCTGTACCCTTAGGTACAAAAGCTCAAAGGTATATCTGATTACCCCTAAATTATCCATATTAGTATTTTATATAATAATGATTTAGAAGTATACTTGAAAATCTTACATAGGGTCACACACAAACAGACTTTCACAAGTCATTCCAAACACTACAAACTCAAATGTGTTTCAAATTAAGAAACATATGCCTCATTGCTGGAAGACGTGACAAAAACACACTTTGTTCTAAGATCAGCTCAATTTAGGCTATTTGATATCTTTCGATTGGTTGAATTCCTGCATAGTCCAAGAGTGAGTGCTCATCATACAATACACAATTTTTTTTGAAATCAGTTAACTCCAGCTACCTAGAGTCTGCAGACTGGCTGGGTCAAATCAGGGGGAAAAAATCTGCAAAAGCTGTGTATTATATTCCAACCTTACTCAAAAGACCTAAAAAATGAATATTGGTTTCAGGGCCGTGCACAGACCTTTTGAGGGGCATGTGCTGAAACTGAAAAAGGGCACCCCCCTCCCTTTTTTTATATCAAGATTATTTAGTAAGCCTGCATAAAAGGAATAAATGGTAAAATCTTCATGACAAATTCAATAACACAAAATAATAGTCTCAAAAGCTTTAGATTTATTCACGCTTAATAACAACAATAATAATAATAATATTAGATAATTCGATAATATAGATAAACATAAATATTTGTAGGGTCCTGTGTTTGTGAATTGATCTTGTGTACTCCCTCTTTTTTAAATTGCATTTATAGAGAAAAAAAATACTTGGCTCATACATAAAAATGTTAACCAAATAATACAAATTAGATTATAAAACCAAACAGAAACCAAAATCTTTTTTTATTGAACTTTATGCACTTTTTTATGAACTTTGCAAAGAAAAAAATTGTATATATTCTCTTTTTTAGCTATTCTGTTTGGTTTTATAAACTATTTTGTATTATTTGGTTAACATGATTATGAATGACATTGAGAAGAGGGGAAGGTGAGCAATGAGTCAAGTATTTTTGACAAACTTTTTTGCAATATAATTTAAGTAATTATGTCCAACTCAATTCCAGATTATAAAAAAACTATAGCCATACCGTTACTATAACATAACATGTATCCGCCTATGATGGCAAATGCTAGCCCTCTCTCTCAGGCGACATCCCACATGTCTCAGTCAGTCAGACAGACATCCAATAAATAAAATATGAGCCTTTAAGATTATATAAGATTACTATAAGATTTACACAAGCTCGTTTTAAGAACTTGCATTTGCGAAATATTAGTAAAACAGACAGACAGACGTAAGGGTGACCAATAGCATTGATAAAAAAATAAAAAATAAACACCACTAAAAAAAGGGCACTTCGGAGTGTAAGGGCAGAAAGGGCATGTGCTCTGCACAGGTTGAGCCCTACCTGTGCACGTGCCTGATTGGTTTTGAAGAAAATAAACAAAACAGTAAAGCACATGATCAGTGGTTGCAAGAGGCAATCACAGAGTTTAATAGTCAGTCTGGGACAAAACTCGGATTCACAGGTAAAAGCGAGAGAAAACGATGATACAGAAGAAAAAAGGAGCGAGAAGGGGGAGAGGAGACAGGGCTTGTCCAGCTGAAGTCCCCAGTGAGGTTTTAAGTCGCTTGGCCTCCTGTCACTTCTGACAGCCTCGAGCAAACACTCCCCTCCCTTCCACTCTCCCCTCCAAAAAGCCCACCACCCCACTGCTCTCCAGCCCGGCCCAGGCCTCAACAGCAGCCCAGTTGTCTGACTGAGCCTATAGAGGTTTCAGAGGAGGACGGCTGGAATACTAAGGGAGCGAGCATAGATTTTTTGCTGAAATGAGGGGGGTTGGGGATGAGGGGGAGATTGAGCTCGGCTAGCCACATCAAACTCTCCTCTTCTTTTTACTCTCCTTCTTCCTCTGCCTGCACTCTAGAGGGACCCTCTGTTTGTCAGCCAACCAGCCGAGCATCTCCCCCTAACCCCCCTTCTCTCTCTCTCTTTGTATATCTCCCTCCGCTTTAATCTGCCTTCACTCTTGTTACGGTTAACGGAGGAAACAGCCTGTTGATAAAAGCGGTAACGGAAAGGGAGTGAGAGCCAGCTTTGTGAGACGTGATGGAAGCTAAAGGCTCCTTAACGGAGCGAGTGGTGCAAAATAGAGAAGAGAAACGGGCACAACTAATTGCACCAAAGAGATGTTCCTAATAAGACAGACAAAGGGTGTGTAGAATGCCAATGAGAAGGCCGACAGAGAGCGTGTGAGTAAAGGGAGGAGGAGATAACCTGATATTTGACTAAAGATTAATGCACAGTATACAAATTATGCTGGAAAAAAAAAACTTGTTAATAGAGGTACAATGTTTGATTTTGGGGGTTAAAACGAGAGATAACATAAAATATAAAGTCAACATAAAACAGCATTCACAGCTTATTAAGAGCCTTCTATTATTAAGACCATTAGTATTATGAACAAAATCAAATCATGAAAGTAGACAGGGTCCATTTTGATTTGATTTTGACTTTCTTTAAGATATTAATTTCCTTTTCAAACATAAATCTTTATATCTTATGATGCTGGAACTGTCCACTGTCAGAAGTTCATTCTGTTGTCTTTATTCCTGACTCTTCTTATTTCAGGTTCTTCCTGTGGTTTCCTGCACCTGTAGCATCTCTTCACGGCCCCTCCCTCTCATGCTCTGAAGTGAGCATAAATGTGAATACCAATGCATGAGTACATACACATGCGTAGTGAATTATGGATCCGCACGGCTCTAAGACTCTGAAGGTAATGCTTCAATGCCACTCCTCGTTTATCTCTAATCAATGCAATACATGCTCAGAATCAACTGAAATCAAACCCTCTGTTTTGTTTTGAGCATTCGGAAGTTTAAAGATTTACCACCTGCTGTCTTAAAGCTGCATGTTTATTCAACTTTGTATTCCGAAATGTTTGTTCTGATTCTTTTGAAATCCTGAGAGGATAAATTAATTTTGTTCAAAATAAAGTGTTAGGGCTGTCAAAGTGAACATGTTCTTAATTAATATTTAAATATGTTTTTTTAATGATTAAAAAATATGTATTTTAGTAATTTTTTGGTTACTAAAACACATTTCTTGATTTTATTATTATTTTTTTACATAGCATACTTTCAATTATATTATGTCTTGTCTATCGTATGTGTAAAAACATTCAGGTAAGATTTTAAGGTACTTTTACTTATGATAATAAAAATGAAACTGAAATTGTCATGTTTAGGGGTCTTTGAAAAGTTTGAAAACCCCTGGCTTAAGCTATTGCTCTTCCTACAAGCTCCACATGTAAATCTCTTCACAAACAGACTTTATCGAGACAGGAAATTTGACAGTTTGTGAAGATGTTTGCTACATCATTATGGAGGCAACAAGGGATCAGTCATTCTTAAGGAAAACCCTCAGCAGCACGATCAAGGGCCGATATCAGGCATGAATTTCAAAATGGCCATTGGAATTCTGTCATGGTTTGATAATCCACAGAACCGGCTTACTTGACCCTGGTCCTCGAGGGCAGGAGTGCCTTAAGATTTTTCCTCCGGCAAATCTGCGCACCACCGAGATCAATCAATAATAATTTGGATACAACTCATCTAGCTGAATCTCTTTTACACGGAGTATCGACGTTCTGGAGCTGTGACTGGGCGGCATGGGGGTTTGAAGCAAGAGGCGGCAACGAAGAGACGCAGAAGATCCAGAGCTGCGCTCCTCCACATACACTTTGATTTTCCTCACACACACTTTGCATTTGAAAGATTTATATATTCAAATCTGCTCCTGTGGTCCCTCTCTCCCGATCAGCCTCAGTGTTTCTCTGACAGGTTCTGCTGAAATCCCAGGCATACGCTGCCAACCTCCACCTTGCTTCCACTTGCGTTCCCCGACCCAGAACCCCTAACGTCGATCTCTCTCTCTCTCTCTCTCTCTCTCCTTCTCCTCCATGCTCTCAGAAGCTGCGGGCTGTGTCCAGCCGCCCACTGCTCGCTCCATGCACGTGTGTGGGGGGGATCAGAGGGGAGAGTGGGCCTCGATCGATTTCAGGAGCTGTTATATGACAAGTCAGGTCTCATCTTTGCCTGCTTACAGAGCATTCGCAGCAAGCCTTCCCACTTTGAGCAATACCAGACAAATTGTTTGTTGTGAGCACATGTACATGCTAGCGTGTTTTCTTTTGCTCCGAGGCATCCGAGTGTGTTTTCTCATTTAAAGTCCGTTCTCTAAGGTTTAGGAATATTACAATATGCTTTGGATCGGTTATTTTACCTCTAATTGTGGCCGGTAAATGCCTTCTGTGTGGTACCCGTGAGAATACCACTGAGTTTGAATCATGGTTATTTGCCCATTCGTAATGTGGGGGGAGTTCATGTGTGCAAGCGTGCCGACAGATTGGATTGGGTGTCTGAGTGCTTTCTGACGGCTATTTTAGCAAATGCAGTGCATCTGGAGGAAGGCGTCCACCAACTGTAGCAGGTGGATCGGTGACTGTTGGGTGGTGGGGGTCCGACACAATTCACCCTCGAGCTCGCCATGCTTGCAACCTGGTTCCATACAAATCCCCTTAACCCCCACGACACAAACACACACCCCATTGTTTGAAGTGCCACGGCACTGAGACGTCACCCGGGCCGTTGGTGAAGATTAGAACTGACAATGTAGCTTCCCTCTCTGCCTTGATCAATCAGCCAGTCACCAGATCAGATCTAATTCGAACTGAACGGTGTTGACTGGAGTGAGTTGTTCGCAACCTTTGTCGTGGCAAAGGGATTTTGTTGTAAAAAGAATGTATTTTGCATATACGAATTGAGGACATTTAATGTTTTAAAGGGATCCCAGCAAGCAATTTTGCATTTGAAAGACATAGCCATTCAAACACAGCCCTGACATATAGGCTAAAACAAGGCTAAATTTGGGATGTCAGTGAATAGACATCTAACCATAGCCCAAGAATAGACTAGACATCAGTTAGACCACTATTGAACGACTACATGTATACATCTAATAGACAACAAAATGGCAATCCATCCAAACAAATTAAATATACAGCTTTTATTAAGAAAATCCATTTTAACAACTTAGACAACTTAAGACAATACAAAATTATAAATATACTAAAGAATTAATGATGAAATAAAATAGTAAAATAACAATACACTTAAATATAAATATTATGATAGGAATTTTTATCAAGTTAAGATATTAAAAATATAAAAATTATTTTTTTATTTTAAATAAGATATTTAAAAGAAAATATAAGCAAGAGCATGTTATCACTCTTCTTAACATTAAAATGTTAAGTTTAAATGACAACGTAAAAAAAAAGAAAAAAAAAGATTAACCCTTTTGTTGGTTTACTTATTTAAACAAATAAAACAGCCAACAGTGAATTTAAAGGAAATTAATAATTATCGTTTTTTTTTTGTGTGTGTTTTTTTTATTTCTTGTTTAAAATAAGATGTTATATTCAATTGGCTCATGCTCTTTCTGTATGCAACAAGCCATTGTTCAAAAATAAATTCAATATAATAGTTAAAATAAATGACTGACTTAAGATAAGTTTTTTTTTAGCATTGCTGCCTGAATCTCCTAATTTTCAACCATTTTTCACGTTGAAACTCCTCCTCAATTCTTCTGAGTGTGTTCACTGTATAAACTTGATTGAAAAGTTTGTAGACAAACTTTAGGTTGGCTTGAAAAAGCCTAGCTAGAACGTTTTAAAAGTTTTAAAAACTTGCATTCGGTTGCTGTGCTGTTTCTAGCATGACTAGCATGTTGCTTAAATATTTCTAGCATGATTTGCATGTTAATAGCATGATTAACATGTTTCTAGCATGACTGGCATGTTGTTAACATGTTGCTAACATATTTCTAACATGATTTGCATGTTAATAGCCTGTTGCTAGCATGATTAACATGTTTCTAGCATGATTGGCATGTTGTTAGCATGTTGCTAGCACATTTAGCATTTTTGCATTTTGGTAGCATGATTGACATGTTACTAACATGTTTCTAATAAGGTTAGCATGTTGTAAGCATGATTAGCAAGGTACTAGTATGTTTCTAGTAGGATTTTAGCACAATTGGCAAGTTACTAACATGTTGTTATCATGATTCTATCATGATTAACATGTTACTAGCATGTTGTTAGCATGATTAATATGTTACTAGCATGGTGTGAACATTTTGTTAGCATGATTAGCAAGTTACTAGCATGTTTCTAACATGATTAGCATGTTACTAGCATGGTGGTTACATTTTGTTACCATGTTTAGCAAGTTACTAGCATGTTTCCTGCATGTTTAGCATGTTACTAGCATGTTTTCTAGCATGATTAGCAAGTTAATAACATGTTGTTAATATGATTAGCATGTTACTAGCATGGTGTTAACATTTTGCTTCCATGATTAGCAAGTTACTAGCATGTTTCCTGTATGTTTAGCATGTTACTAACATGTTTCTAGCATGATTAACAAGTTAATAACATGTTGTTAATATGATTAGCAAGTTAGTAGCATGTTGTTAGCATTTGTTGTTAACATGATTAGCATGTTACTAGCATTTTGTTATCATTTTGCATTGCTTTTGCATTGTTTTAAAATCACTTGAGTTTGTAATCACAAACAAATGATAAACTTTCACTCTATTATCTATGCAGGTTGAGTAAATAGTCACTCACAAAATGTGCATTTTTGGACACAATATCTCTTTAATAAAATTGCATGCTCTGTTTTATATTCCCTCTTTTCCATTATTCATGGTGCTTCAGTAAACATGTGATTAAAAAGCGTTGAAAGATTAAAGGGAAGCTTTGCAAGAAGACCTTTTGGCATATATTCCTCAGCTCATAGCTAATTCGTGTCTGAAAATTAGCTGGAGCAAAGGACATGAAGATCAGCTTTTTATTTCTACTCTAAAATGTTCTCAGCCCCTCAGGCAGTGTATTCAGCTCTCCACACACATCGCTGTTCTTGCGGTTCCTCCCTGGGGCTCACATGTGAAGTGCATTTGATTGTCAGGTGCTCTGATTATATTTATCAAAGATGCAACGATTCCATTGTTGTTAGCTTTCTTGTGATATCTAGACTCTAGAGAACTAATGTGACCAGCCAGCTTTGCTTGGGAAGTATTTATTTCATTTTTTATTTAAAATCTTAAATGAATTTGACATAAGTCACAGAATTAGTTTTATTTGAAGCAAAACTTTGTATTAAAAAAAAGAATGTGCAATGAAATTGCTTTATGAGGAATGAGCTATAGGCTACCTTTCCAATGAGGCATCGTGATGTCTGCACATTTTTCAGCAGGCCTACTCTTTTTGATTTTACATGTTTTTATGAGTGAGTCACTGAATTATTATTTTTTTATATTTATATGTATGTATTTATATATATGTATTTTTTTATGTTTAACATGACTTATGAACATATTTAGCTTTAGCGCTCATGGCAGTTCAAACTTTAAAGGTTTATATTATTGTAAACAAACAAACAAAAACATTTCTCTATTGACAAAAATGGATTTATTTCTTGCTGTTGTTCTGCTCTGCTCTCAGACTGGAGAAGCCTGGTTTTATTCAGACAGAGTTCTACGGCTACAACATCACTGGAGCTTATGGAAAGGCTTCTGTCCTTTGCTTTAAGATCCTCCAGCACAAGATCAGAATAGTTAATGTGTTTGGGTGGGGTGAAAAAAACAAGCTCTCTCTGCCTCTTAGTGTCCATCATGTGTCATGGCTGCTCCTGGGTTTTGTGTTCTGTCTGGCTGAATCTCCTGCTCCAGCGGTTGCTGTTGCCTCTCTGTCCCTCAGAGGCAGAATGCTCCATAGTCTTCTCTCTCAGTCCGGTTGAGTTCAGCCCTACCTTTCTCCTGACACATAACACACCTCTGTTTTGTTGTCTCTCCTCACTCTCACGCAGGGCTCAGGTGTGCTTGAATGGCATCTGTCCAGATCAGAGTCCTAAGACATTGGGACAAGAGACAGACACCTGACCTGAGGAGTCCTTATCCTTTGTTTACTGTTATGAATATAGTTTGGGGTTTGTTTTGGCTAAAACGCACTTCTGTTTGTAAGGACATTGATCCTAGAATTTAAAACTCAAAATGTATTGAAGTGTAAAGTCCTGTTACAGAAATTAACCGTGCTTTTATTACAAGTGTAGTAACCATAGTTGTTTTTGCATGATTATTATGGATATAGCCACAGTTTTACTACAAATATCATGGTTAAATTACCATGGTAAATATGTGGTTCCTATGGTTTAACTGTAGTAAACATGTTTTTGTTTTTTTTAAAACCATTGTTAATTTTTATAAAGGCTAAACACCAAGAACAATAAATGTAATTATAACTTTCACAGAAGCATGTACTTATAATAACCAGAACATTATGTTTATTATAAGAACAGTTGAGGTGTTAACTTAGTGATACATTTCTGAATTAGAATGAGCGTAATTTTTTTATATAGCTATCATTATACACTGTTAAAAGTTACTGTTTTTCAAGAGAATACTATTTAAGTATTTCTGCTTTGAGTAAATTTTTAGTCAAGTGTTGATTTTTGATTCTTGAGTTCTATAATTATTTATGAAAATTAATAGCAATGTCTGAATAAAAAAAATATATTTTTTAAATCTAATTTGTTATATTTCTGCATGTGAACAGTATGATTACAGGATATTTGGAAGTTGTCATAAGATTTTAGTAAGTTTTCAAAATCAAATGTTGATTGTTTAATTATGGCTAGTTGTCTGAATTTTATATTGTTGTATTTAGTATTATGTTTGGTATTTGTTATCTTTTCCATGTTTTCTTTTTCATTAAATTGAAAAGAGATTTTTTTTATTATTATTATTTTAGTCTTATTTTTTAAAAGGTTAGTGTAAAATAAATACATTAAAAAAAAAAAACATTGTGGTGGAACAATTTTTACTCAGAAATTGCTATCAAATTTCTGAAATAATAAAAAAAGGGTAAAAAAAACACATTAATGTTATCGTGAAATTGAGTTAACAACTTTATTTACTTTACAGTGTAGCAGATTGTCATATATAATGTGAAAAAAAAACCTGTCAAAAATAGTGAAAATGTTTAGTGGATTGTTTTACAACATTACACAAATCCTTTTTCAAACAGGTATGCTTGCTTATTGATCTTAGTATTTAGTTGTGCACTTGCAGCATAGTCTATCCGCTCTCATGAAACATTTCTCATTCAGCCTTACAGCCTTAAATTCACAGCTTAATTCAGTACACTCCTGGCTCTGTAATAAAACATGCACTTAGCTTCCAGGCTCGCCCTAAATGTTATGCCATTGCTGACATTAAAATGGACATATTTGAAATCTCTGGCTTGTCTGATTACCATGGGAACCAGCAAATTCAGACTGGCCCCTAAACAACCAGAGGCTGATGAAGACAAATGTGCAAACCCAGGTTGGCAGAATTGCTTTCTCAGTGAGTGTGATCGGCCACGCTCGAGAAGGCGGAACCACGAGTTGTGATTTATCGTTTCATGTTGTCCCTAGACCACCACTGTCTGCTGCCTCTCCATGCCTTAATTACCCCAACCGTGTTTATTAGAATAGTCACACCACCTATAATACATCATCGGCACTGAGGGGAGCGGGACAGGAGATAGCACTGCTCTGTGTGGTCTTTATTTGCAAGCAGGGCAGCTATTTTCAATTTTGGAAGCATAACTAAAATAGCTACATGAAGCAACAGATACTAAAGTTAATGTGGATGTTATGTGACTTAACTGTTAAGAGGGTAGCACTTGTAAGGCCATGGGTTCAATTCAGGGAACAGATAAATATTTACAGATATGGTAAATGCACAAACGTCAATTAAATGCATAGAAGTCAATCTATAATTTAGGGTACATTTAATCTCCAATTATAATCATTTTGGTACTTTGGTACCAAATTTGATACTTTTTTTTTACATAAATAACATTTTATCCATAAGGTAAACCATATTATTCCATGGTCTGTCTAAATACTGGATTATGATTAGCTGGCAGGTGTGCAGTAAAACCGTTTAATGCACTGGTACTTCCAAGTAAGTTTAATCATTGTTCCATATTAATGTACTGCTTTAATTGCACAAAAACCCACACACATCACTCACACACACACACACACACTTAGAGAGTTGGAGATTGCAGATTGTGCTGCGCACACACATAGTGTAAATTTGTTGTCAATGCTTCCCCGCAATTTCTTTTTTTTACATATATATAAATAAAATAGTCTAGATACTAGATCACTACACTCTCAAAAAAAAAAAAAAAAAAAGGTGTCACTGGGGCGGTACCTTTTAAAAACTGTAGACTTTTGTACCTTTTAGGTACTATTATGTACACTTTAGGCACTAAAAGGTGTGCCGTTTGAAAAGGAACTGCCCCAGGTCTTTTGTACCTTTTTTCTGAGAGTATACATCATATTTCTCAGCAACAAGGTGGTGCTGTTTTTGAAGTAATTCATTGTTTGTAGGGAGAGATGCGCAGACGCAACAAGTAAAGCAGACAAAACTGTCATTTCTCTCTCTCTCTCTCTCTCTCTCTCTCTCTCTCTCAATCAATCAATTAAAATAAATGCTATAATTTATTCAAATTAATGTGATCTTACCACACTATTTCATCTCTGTGTCTGATTTGAAGTGGACAGAATGCTAGCGCTAATTTAGTTTTTATAACTGACTAAAATAACAAATTTTTACCTATTCGGTCAAATATTGTGCAGCAAAGAGCAATACTAGTTTTAAGTTATCTACAACTGGGCAAGTGAACATGGAATAAGTCCTTTACTTATATTCTCACACATCTATCCAGGGGTGCCACTATGGCTTCTGGGCACCCTATATATATATATATATATATATATATATATATATATATATATATATATATATATATATATATATATATATATATATATATATATATATATATATATATATATATATATATATATATACAGTATATATCTGATATATACAGTATATATCTGTCTGTGTGTGTGTGTGTGTGTGTGTGTGTTGAGTTAAGGGACAGAAAATATTGTTTAGTCAGTATAAAAGAAAAGGAAGTCTATGGAAAGTCCCATCAATTCACAGAAACAAACATGTGTATGTGTATGTGTGTGTGTAATGTGTAATCGATATAAACCAAAATAATATATATTATATAGACTCAAAATAATAAACCACAAAGTTAACAAAATGATGCAATCCACTGTGCTGACCGAGAGCTCCTCTCTTCTGTCTTCACGTGCTATCTGATTACGATGTGATTACGAGCTTGTTGCATTTTCTGTTAAAAACATCAGTGAACGCTGGTTTGTGTATTTTGATGCTTAGCCTAAATAACTTTATCGGGAGCCTCCATGGCTGTATCTGAAAAGTAAAATTCTGCCTCCGAAGGCAGCATTCCAAGGAAGGAGGGAGGGAGAGAGAGATCTTCACATGTAAATTATATGGGTGTCATTGTATTTTGTAAAATATATTCCTTTATCAGCATGCCTAAGGCAACAATTATTTGTTACTTTTGAACTTTTTTGTTGATTTTTAATAACTAGAATGCATCTTCTGACATTATTTGTGAAATGTAGCCTACCTTCAATTATAGTATGAGCTATAAGCTTGTTTTTTATTTTTATTTTTTTAAGAAAAAAGAAGGTGAGATAGTGTCAAGTAAAACGAGCAAAGGTTAATTATCATTATGGTAGGCTATAGAGAAAGCACATTCAGTTTTTAGCATGATGCAACATTAGCCATAGCATGTCACTGATTGGAGAATCCACAGGTCAGTGCTTATGACTAACCACAGATCAGCACAAACTGAGACAAACAATCTACTTAATGTCACTAATGATGGACGAGAACATTATTTATGTATAGGCCTATATGCAAATATCACAATCTAAACAACAGCTTTTTTCAAATAACTGCTTTGTCACAGTTTATGCAGTCAACAGATTTCTCATCTAAAGCTAGTTAACATTTAAGAAAGGGGTTCAAATAGACTGCTCTCTCCTTACCTAATACATGCTAATTAGTATCGCTACGAAGCCTACATTAACATACATACTGGCGCCCTCTACTGTTCATGCTTTAGTAGTTACAAAAAACCACTTTGGTTTGGTAACGTGAATAAGCAACTTCAACTTGCAGTTCACAGGGCATTTACATACATAATAACATAACAGCAATCAAATAAATGTTATGCCCTTTTAGCATTTACTATACTTTAGCATTACACTGTGCGGCATTATAGCATTTATTGTAAAATCCATCACAAAACTGCACAATTATTAACCATCATCATTATTAACGTCTTTCTTTGAAGCTGCCATAGGCATCTACTCTAGTTTATTTTCTTTAGATCACTAGTACTTGTGCAAAACTTGACAGTGACGCAATGCACTATAAAATATCGTGGTGTGCACAGTATTAATAGCCACTGAATGAGATGGCAAAAGGTCCTGGCACAATCACCAGAATCTTTTTTGTCAAGATGCACCTTCCATTTAGTTTTAATTATCTAGCCAGAGGTCACTGATGTTGTTGGTGTCTAGTTGACACTAATTGGCCTAAGTTGAAGAGAGCCTTCACTATGCGACAGACAGCAGAGGGGTCAGACGATGAGGTGGGTCGTGGCAAACAGAGACAAGGACGAAAATAACGATGGGGAGCAAAGCGTGCCGATAATATGTGTGCAAACAGTTGCATGTGCTTCCGAGGAAATAGGGCTGTGTACACACAGAGAGTGGAGCTCATTAAAGACAGGCCAATGCAGTGTCTTGGCTGAAGTTGCCTTATTGATTGCTATGGTTTATTTAAGTTAGGACAAGTGGTTGTATTATTTAGAGGATATGAGGGAAGTTTCTTGGAAATGGAGGTATTGATTTTGTCCAAGAAAATCAGGGTACATGAGTAGGTGCCACCAGAGCAGAAAGGGAGAGATGGGGTTTCTCTTAAAGGCATAGGGAGATGGCTTTCAGCACCTTTAATTGAAAGTCATTTCATTTCAAATAAATGCCAACTTTCTTTACAATAACCTTAATTTCAAAAATTACTGTATTCAATCTTAATTTAATGTGTTGCCTTCATTTAATTGTTTATTGAAGTGTCCTTTAATATTACTATTGTAATATATATATATATATATATATATATATATATATATATATATATATATATATATATATATATATATATATATATATATATATATATATATGTTGTTTATATATATTTATAAGATTATAGATAGATCAAATGTTATTATGTTGTTATTGTATATATATTTTTTTTATTAAGTGATGTGTGCAACATGATAATGAAATAACATATAGATAGACCTTATGCCTTGTTTATTAAAAAAAATAGAGAGATTTAAGGTTTTGTTGTTTATTTTTTGGTGGTTTGAGTGTTAATGTCTTATATTCTAAACTCTTTAACTCTTGAATGTATTATTCTAAACTCTTAAAAGTAAAGGTTCTTTGTTGACATCTATGGTTCCATGAGGAACCTTTAATATCCATGAGAACTGTGCATTGTGCAAAAGCTTTTTAATAGGAAAAAGCTCTTCAGATTCGCACAGAGGAAAAAAGTGTTCTACTTCTTTGGGGAAACAAAAATGGCTTCTATGGCATTGCTGTAAAAGCCCCTTTTGGAACGTTTTAGGAGTGTAGTGACTGTCACTGATCATTTGTGTGTTTTCATCCATCTTAATGAAAGAGTGTGTGCAGTCCAGCTGAAGTCAGCTGGGTTCAGCTCAGCATGTGCCTCACGGGCTCATGGACTCATCACTCCTCTGGAGGACTAACTTCTCTTGGCAGTTCTATCAACAAACACCTTGATGTTCGCTAAGAACATAAATATAATGTACCCTTGTAAGCCGATGTGACAGGCTTCGGCATGAAGGTATTCTTATGCTCCATAAGGGTTATTTTAAGCTAAAATAAGGTGTGCAGCAAATATAGGCTACAGACTGACAATTATGCTTGAAATAAAAATGATAAGTTGTTAAAGTTACAGCGAATCTTGGTTGGCTAATTCCCACTCTCATTCTCCTGGAGTTACCCACCTTCCACTTCTAGCTGAAATGTCAACAGATCACGATTACAGCGGCACTTTCAGTGTCTACTGTTTCTCTCACCCTGGGGAAGTTAATTATCCTACAGTCATAATTCACTCCAAAATTGTGTCATAATTTACATCATGTTGTTCTAAACCTATGTGATTTTCTTTCTTTTGTGGAGCACAAACCTAAATACCATATTTTCCGGACTATAAGTCGCACTTTTTTAATAGTTTGGCTGGTTCTGTGACTTGTAGTCAGGTACGACTTATTTATCTAAATTAATTTGACATGAACCAAGAGAAAACATTACCGTCTACAGCCGCGAGAGGGCGCTCTATGCTGCTCAGTGTAGAGTACAGAGCACTGAGCACAGTATAGAGCGCCCTCTCGTGGCTGTAGACGGTAATGTTTTCTCTTGGTTCTTACTTCTAAATAAACGCGACCTTATATATGTTTATTTCCTCGTCATGACGTATTTTTGGACTGATTCGACTACTTAGGTGCGACTTATAGTCCGAAAAATACGGTAATTAAAAAAATATCTGTGGTCGTTATGGTTCTTAAAAGTAAAGCCAACGGGGTACAGTGTTCTTTTGTCCATTATTTGGACAAAAACAGTTGAAATATTCTTTCAAATATTTTTTTTTCCCCATCACAGCAGAAAGTAGATCATATAGGTTTAGAATGACATGAGGATGAGTACATGATGACAAAGTCTTGCTTTTAGTATGAATTTGGGGAATGCAGATAGTATAAATTGGGTAAAAAAGTACAAGTAAAATTAATATTACATGTGCTTATAATTAACAGTTTTTAAGGGTAAAAATGTTGTGTGATCTAGTGAAAAATCTGAAGAATAAACAGACACAGTTTATTGGTCAGTTGTATCAAAATACAAAATGCTTTAATTCATCACAGTGTGTACAAAATGTGATATTTTCAAGAAAGAAATTGAAAGCAGTTATTCGTAACCACATAAAACCAACAAAAAGCCTTCAAACATAATTTTGCAATCTAAGAACTAATTTTATGAAAATGCTTATTCATTGTGTCAGTGAATATTACTCTCGTTTCAGGATATTCTGGTACGTCAGTCATGGAAGGACAATATCCGCCTGAACCAAGAGGGCAGAGATCCTTATAGAGGCTTCCTCTTAAATCCAAACACTACAATAAAAAGGATCATCTCATATAGTGCTGGAATCACACTGAAATGTAGAGAGAAAATATTATTGCAAAAAGTTTTTAAAAGACACATTTAAAGAGAATTTATTAAGACCATTTATATTCACAGTTATGCATTGACTGTTACTTATTTACTGACTGACCTACAGAAGCCACAGATCCACCAGTAGAGGCTGCAGGTCCATTGCTCAAACAAGAAGAAGAGCAAAGCCACAGCGCCACTGGTGTGACATCCAATAGCTACAAAGTGATGGTTAAATAAAAATCTGTTCCAGTAATTTGATTATGCCATATCAGTAACAACCAGAAATGACTAACTATTGTGAACAACAATGTAATGGTCAAATACTGCATTAAGAACTGCATTCACTTTTGGACTGCTCTAGGATAATAAAGGAAAAGATATCCCTCTTCTGAGGTGGACAACCAAGTAAGTTGAGCCTGTGGTGGTAAGGATACATAGAAGAGCTTGATTGTTGTTGAACATAGAGACTCCAGAGAGGAACCCAACCAGCTCGACAGCAAACAGGCCCAGGGTCACGGATAATGCCACTACAAGTCTGCTCTCCAAAAAAAAAGTTAGAAAAAGATTCATGAGTATATACATGTACATATATATATATATATATATATATATATATATATATATATAAAACATCCCATTTTAGTGTCGGAATCAAATTAAATTTACAAAAGTGATTTTATATAAATACAGTAGGAAGCATAAATGCAAGTAAAGTGTCTACTTTAATGGTCAAAAAACTTTTATAAAAAAAAAAAAAAAAAAAGAAAGAAAAAAATGGGTGACATGTTCCATCATCATTAACAGACATCTTACTTGTATATATTTTTTTGACCTGTACTGACATATAAAAGAAAAAGAGATAATACAACATTTTATTATATTTTAAATTATTTAAAACGTCTTGCCAACAAATAGGTAAAACCTAGTGGTTTGAAAAATAGTGGCAAAGATTGGTAAAGATTTCAAATGACAGGTAATTCGTTTTGGGGGCTTTTTTTTTTACTTTGGGGCATTTCATATGTTTATTTAGCAAGGATGCACTAAATTAATTAAAAGTGATACAAATTATTATTATTATAAAAAAAAAGTATGTACTTTTTGGTGGTTTGATAGTGTTATGTTAACGTTAAGGTTTGATAGGTTTATGTTAACGTACCGTGTGTCCTCAAAGCTGTATTCTTCATTAGTGTAATCCAGTGGGAGGCAGGCTCTGACACTGTTCTCCTGTGGGATGATGCTTCAGCAATGAATCACAGACCTGACACAAATATATCCTGCGACACAACAGTGATTAAACCTGGGATTAGTTCTTACCCGGGACCAGAAGATGATGATGACTATCACAAGATGCGCGATGAGAGTCAAGAAACGGGCTGGCACCAGACTGCTTACCACCGACATTGAACTGAACAGAAAACAACATCATGTGAGACTTAAACATAGCACTAAAGCTATGTGCAAGATAAACAAGATACTATTTATCTTGTAAATTCACGGTTTACACAAAAGGTGTAAGTTAACACTAACCGCGGATGCACGCAGCGGCTCTATAAAAGCTGTTAAAACTTGCTAATATCGTTCAGTTGGCGTGCCGAAAGTAAGTTTGTTTCTAACAGATGACAAAGCAGAAACTAAATATAATGCAACAGTTATACTTATCTACAAAACCCGTGGACAGTCTTTACGCTATAACGTTAAGCTTCAGGTTGCTACGACAACACTCTTCTTCTATTTGTAGAATCGGTTCTCAAAACTGAGCATTAAAAAGAATAATGCTGCCACCTACTGGCAGGAGTCGCTATGTGACATTCTCATCATGCAGAGGGGACGCACAATTTCATCATTATTTATAAACAATTAAATGTAGGTAATTCGTTCATTTTTACTTTAGAGAAAAAAAAAAATGAAATTAACTTTTTCACTTCAGCATGAAACTCTGGCAAATTAAACACAATGCAAATTTGTCCCATAAACAACTCAGTAAACTGGTCTTATTATTTCCATAAACAGACAGTCCATGTGTGTTGTAGGCCTAGTAAAAATCATGTTTTTGGTATAGCCTAGTTTTAGCAGAAATATGATACAGGCATTCAATGCTGAATGGAGGGAATTAATCAAATATTAGCTTTGACCATGGCCTTAACTTTTAAGAATTATATCTCTAAAGCACATGCGAGACAGTTTATGAATATTTTACATTATAATGGCGAACGCCTTTGCTGTTTGGGAATCAGGGTGTTATAGACATGCACATTAAAAAATTAATTACTTGTAATATTTTACCTTGTTTGCAACTGTTTTTATAAAATTTGACAGTACTTTTTGAGTATCTGAGAAAACACAAAAAAGCGAGCAATGTATGAAATGGATTATCATACAGATTTTATTATTATTATTATTATTATTATTATTATTATTATTATTATTATTATTATTATTATTATTATACTCATGAATACTGATCAGATCAGTGAAGGGGCTGGTCTGCGTGACCACAACATATTACTATTGGAGCAGGGGAAGCCAATTGAAATATCGCGAGATTTACATCCCCACTCGCTGCTGTAAGATGGAGAAGTTATGTTGAGGCGCAACCGAGGTATGATCTTAAGTTAGTCTTTGTCTGTTTTGTGGAGACGTCTGTGGCTGACTTTACATGACCGTTAACATTATCGGACGGTTTTGCTCGTAAATATTAGTTGTATACTGTGGGTAAAATAAGTGTTTTGGATGGAAAGATTAGACACTTTGCTAATATAAACCGCCATTTTTAATTTGCAGTCAGACTGTCGAGCATTGTGGTGTGTTGCATGCACGCGCGATGTGCGCGCACAGAGACTGAAATCTATTTACAAAATCTATATTTCCATAGGCAGAATCTCTAAAATGAAATGTAATAAACGTGCATGAGTGAAGATGATGATGATGATGAATTGGCGAAAACACTCGTTATGGATCTGTAAAGGGATGACGACGAAAAGAGCATGTAAATGTGGTAGCATGTGCTTTTGTGATAAATGAGTTGCACAATATGAGTTTTCGTGTGGAATTTATGCATTTTCAATCTTCACGGCCTTAAAATCAGGCTTCAGACATTGTGTAATCTGGATATGGATGCTCATACCCATAAATATGCTGAGCCGTCGAGTCCAATAAGTCTTGACACCTAAATTCCTCTTATCCCTTTGGTGGTTTACAAATTTCCATCCTCTCTAATCTGTTATGTTGTCCAGTTATAATATACAATTTTCTATCAGAGAAGTATCCGCTGTTTTCATTCCCCAATGCACCCCCAGAAATCTGTTTTATATGATATATTATGGAGATTACTGCTGATGGATCATATGGATCAGTGTAACCAAACCGACCCTAAACTGATGTTGTAAAGTGCATCATGCACTTCCAAAAACAAACTAACAAACAAACTAAAAATCACATAGATGTGTGTACAGTGTATATTTGTGAACTTCCCACCCTGTTTCTCTTGTTTTATGGTGCAAACTGTTGCTGATGACAGGAATGAAGAAATGAAACCTGTTAATTCCTACAGTAAAGAGTATAACAGTCGTTTTCAATGAATGTAAAAAGTATTATAATCTAATTTCAGTGTGATCAATTCATTTCCAAGCTAGTGATTAAGTTTAATATTAGAATGAATAAAACTTATATTTGGAAAATATATATTTCATACTATATCTTCATAATACCTTTTAATGTAGTGCATTAAGAAAAAATATCCAAACCGATTGATTGCAAAATTCATAGACTTTTCTTTACATTAAAGTTAGTCTGACAAACTCCATAATTTCACAAATTTAAAACTTCAATATTTAATACTTTTAAGTTCTATCTCAGATAAATGTGTTTTTGATTTGATAAAGTACACTTCAGCATCATGTGTGACACGCTACGTTCGCCCCAAACGCAGCTACGCAAAAGTGCAGCAGGAGAAAGCGAGAAATTGAGCAGTCCACTGGAAGTCAGTGTTATGGTAGGCCCGAATGGGGAATGATTCAGCGAGATATTCTGCGTTTCTCAGCTAACCAAGCAAACCAACACATGCACGAGCATCTCATCAGTCGCCACCGCGTGCGCCTCACCGGCCACGGTTCATCGAGACGAAGCTCTTGCTGAAGATGTGTGGTAATATATGCCACGGTACGGTTGTGTCGAAGTGTAAGCCCTGTGACAGACGACGTTTTGTGAGCTAGGGTTTTGAGGGGAGTGAGCGGGTTTGCCGGAGCAGGCCGGGCTGAGCCGGGCACTAGATTAGAGCAGAGCATGTGAGCAGCTTGGAGGAAAAATTTGGACCTGTGTAACGTTAGCTTCGCTCTTGACGAATTCCGCCACAGTCGAGCTGCATATTAAGGGTTTGGCGTGTGTTTGCTGAAAAATAGTTGCTTTGGATGAGATTTTAAATGTGAGTAGAGGGATTGCGGGTTTGTGTTGACATGGGGAATTATATACTTAGTGTCTCGTAGGTCGCAAGCTCACAATCAACGATTTCGCGTGAGCGGCTAACTGTCAAATTTGCCCGGTAATCGTTACGGTTATTCCGTTAACGTTACAGTTTATAAAAAAAAAAAAAAAAAAACTGGCGGTCATTGTTTTATTTGCGCCATCTAATAGGAATGACGTGACTATGATTATCCGCAAAACTTAGCTTGCTGACTGAGGTAGCTTGTTAGCAAGGAAAAACTAGCTAGCATGTTAGCTGTCTTTTTTCTCGAATTGTACTCCCTTTTCTGTCTTCTTTCCATTAGAAATAGTTAGTGAAATTACATTTCGATTTATTGGTTTATTTCCAGAGTGGTTGTGTTACTTTCAGTGGTACTTGAATTTATTTTTTACAGCGTTATAGTTTCTTTTATGGTGAACGTACCGGTTAGCCAATGTCATTGTAATTTTTGGTATTCGTTAACTAACGTTGTCTGCCGTGTTGTTCTCTCGACTACAGCACACATTGGTTCTCTGTCAAGAACTAAATTAGTGTCTTTCTTTAGTAATAAAGTTTATTTAAATGGCATAGATAAATTAAGTTTGTCAAATGTGTGGGCTCTTTTTTCCATGTCAGGTTCCTTGATCACAGGCCAGTGCTTCTCTTTGACCGGGTTCAAGGTCCTTCATGTGTTTTGTTTCTCAAAAGGAGCAAGTAGGTTTCTAAGAACGCCACATTAACAGCCTCTTGTTTCAAAAAGAGCAGTTTAACTGGTTAAATTCAGCAAGGATGTGTTAGTGAGATTCTAGGGTTTGTCTGTGCCCAGAATCTATGCCCCATATCTGAACCAATGTGGGTTGCTTTTCCCTTGGCTTGCTCTCAGACTTGTTTTCTTTCCACTGACCTTGATTTTTAATTCTACAGCTAATTAGTATGGGATTGTTTTTGACCATTTAGAAGAAATAGGCTAGCTATATATATATTAGTTTTATATTAATTAATTCTGAAAGTTTTTGCCATTGGCAGTAAGATCAACAAACATTTTTGTGTTTATTGTCTGCAATTGTTTCACTTTCATCTAGCTTTTTTTTGTACTTTAGGTTTTGCACATGAAAAATGTCGTTAAGTTGGAATTGCCAAATCATATACCGTAAGTATCTGCTTAAATGTTGGCATTCCGGCTTACATTTGGATCTTTGATTGTTCATATGTAATGGTACACCTCATAAGTGCTTTTGACACTGCGTTTAACCCTTGGTTATCTGCATTCTAAACCACACTTAACACCAGGTGAAGGAATGTTTCACACTCATTATTTAGAAGCAGAGTCAGAGTCATTTGTGGTGTTAAACACACTTTGCGGTACCACACTTTTGCCATGTAAACCATTGTGGTATTTGAATGTTACAGTTACATGCTTAGCAACAAATATCTTGTGCCTCACATGCTTTAGACAGTCACAGAAACGTGTTGTTGTCTAAACCGTAGTATGTTGGCAGGGGGAATGTCAAATGGTGACGTAAAATGTAAATGTGTCAAAGAGACCATTTCGATCGTACCTTTTATAGTCTAAAAAAGTCCATTCAGGCAAATTGAAGGTACAGTCTGTAATACATAATCTGAGGATTCCTAATGCTAGAATGCTTTATGTAAACTGGTTGTGTGCTGCTTTCTTCGAATCAGTGACACTGACAATAAGTACATAAATGCAGGATTAAGAAATGTAATGTATGTGAAACGTTATGAAAACCTAGCATGAAATCCTGGTGAAGTATGAGAACGAGAAGTGTGAAACATGAAACAAGATAACCTAGAATATTGTTTACCCAGGTTTAGAATGAGCCAGAATTAATTTAAGTGTGAAAAGACTTTTAGTCTTTTTTCATATGTGATACTCGGGCAATGCTAAGCTTAAATTTCAGTTGGTGGCATGGGGATGAGTATTATTCACTGTTCATTTGACTGAGCTTCTCTCTCATCATTTGATGTGTTCTCTGTAGGAATCGAGTGTAGAAATTAGTGACCATGAAGGTTGACAGAAGCAAATTGAAGAAAACCCCCACTGAAGCGGTCAGTAAGCAGGATTTCTATGCATTTGGAGTTTGAGATTGTGTGCACTTGCATTTCCTCATAGTTGACATGTTCTTGCGCTCCTCCTCCAGCCTGCCGACTGCAGGACTCTCATAGAAAAGCTGAAAGGATGCAGCGATGAACAGCTGTTGCTGGAACTGCAGCTAATCAAGACCTGGAACATTGGCAAGGTATATGCCAGCACCTCTAGCATCATGGTGTTTAATATGCATGTTCAGATGTCTAATGACGACCTGTTTCTCTTCACAGTGTGAGTTGTATCATTGGGTAGACCTGCTGGACCGTTTCGATGGCATCCTCTGTGATGCAGGGCAGACGGTGGAAAACATGTCGTGGTTGTTGGTGTGCGACCGGCCAGAGAATGGGCAGCTAAAAGCCTTGTTGCTGGCGGTGCTCAACTTCACTGCACTGTTAATCGAATACAGTTTTTCAAGACACCTGTACAGCTCTATAGAGGTACCCCAACTCAAGACTGATACAACAAAACCTGCTTCTGTTAGCCTTATATGGTTTATTGCGAGTTGATTTTGAGCATTTTCTTTTTTCTCTTTTGTGTCTGTAGCACTTGACCACCCTTTTAGCATCATGTGACATGCAGGTGGTTCTGTCTGTGCTGAATCTCCTGTATGTGTTCAGCAAACGTTCCAATTACATCACCAGACTGGGCTCAGATAAGAGGAGCCCACTGCTCGCCCGTCTTCAACATTTGGCTGAGGTATGAAAGCTTTACTTTGTCATGTGAGCATATTTCTTTTCTCAGTTTTGATTGCTGAAGTCTAGAAGATTGAAATGTCAAGTCTGAAAGCAGCTGCATATCAAAGGTCTTTGAAATGCATGTGGCTAATACTGCAGCAGTATGCAGTGTTTAACTGTCAATTTTTAAAAGTTGAATCCATGACTTACATCTTTGATTCTAGTGGGAACTTCTGAAGCCTTGTTGAAATTAATTCAGGTGTTTAGTATCGGTTCTAACCAAAGCAGCATGGTGACCTGTTTTGTACAGACTGGTGCTTTCATGGTGACATTTCAAGGCTGATGCTTGTTATCTTTCATCCTACACCTTTTCCTGACTCTTTTATTCCCGCTGTCCTAGAGCTGGGGTGGGAAAGAGAATGGCTTTGGTCTTGCGGAGTGTTGCCGAGATCTGCCGATGTCGGTATGCTATTTTGTCCCATTACATATACTATGTCATTGTGAACACGGGGGGAAAAAAATGCTGTATTTTAGAGTTAAGTGTGAGCCCCATTGATAAGATGTTCATGGTTAAGTATTATGGATGACTCTAATTCCCACGTCCACCATAATTTTAATATGATTTTAATTGGGATGCACAATATTATCAGACTTTTATCAGAATCAGCCTATAAAGGCTTTAAATGGAAATATCGGCATCTGCCCGTTATGAAAGATTATGCCGATAAGTCTTGCCGATAAGAGGGAATACGTTAACCCACATGGGCTCATAGTGTGCTGGTGATTAGATCACTTCAGCAGTGTGGCTTATTCTGGAAGCTAAATTTTGTCTGAATGATAATTGGATTCAATGTTTTGGATCGCTGCATTTAATCTGTGAAAGCACGTACAGAATGCGTTTGGTGTGTGATAGAATAAACCGTAAAAGCACCTGCAGCAGTGACAGCCTCCCCCAGTTCCTAAAGACCGTTCGGATAGTTTTAATCTTTAGGGATTGCTGTTGGCCTTCTAATTAAATTAAAAGTAAAATAGTTTACATAACATTTAGACTGTTTTTGATTAAATACAGCAGCAATTTATGTCATTAAAATAATGAGTGTTTTTCAAAAAGATTCTCAGAACTTTTACAACTCTTTTGCTTTAGACTATCTACAGATGTTAAATCTTAAAATAAAATGTTAACACTGCATCTTTCTGGGAAAAAAATCCAATATCTTGTATCCCTAGATTTTAATGCAATCTGTGAATTTATAATTCATAACATAACAGCTAAATTTTAGGAATTATTATATTCTTTGATTTAAATGTCTCTATGGTAGTGTATGGTAGAGTGCTGGATGGATATTATAGAAAAATTCAATTCTGAAATAATAAATAGTAAGCAATATCACTATCTATTATCATTTTAAAGTTGCATTTAATCATTTATTGCTGCTGTTTGTAAGAAATATTTAATTATATACAAATAATTTTATGGCAGGTTAAAATGTTAATAAAATGTTGACAGAAAAAGTTCTAACCAGGCCATCTTTGTTTAGTCCTGCAATTTACAAGTTTTAGTTTGAAGCAATTAATTTCTCTGATGTGTCTATATTTGTGTTATGCAGAAATATCCACCGAGTGCCACCACATTGCACTTTGAGTTCTATGCAGAACCCAGCTCTGAGGTCAAAGTGGAGAAAAAGGTATGCATGGAGTCATGCTTCCCTTTATTTCACCATTCTCGTTCAACATTGTTCTTTTTTTGTTAAGCAAACAATTCATTTCTTTGTGTTTAACCTTTGTTGTACCTTTTTTCCCTCTCAACAGTCGAGCAGTAATACGCTACACTACATTCATATTGAACAACTTGATAAGGTGATTTTTCTCCTAGTTGTTTTCATTTGCTGTCCTTGTGGAACAGTTAATGGAAGCACATAGACCTTTAATAGCTATTGATTACACTTGAATCTGATTTTTGCTTTTCCCCGGTGGCCCTTAGATTTCCGAGAGCCCTTCAGAGATCATGGAGTCTCTGACAGCTATGTACAACATCCCTAAAGACAAACAAATATTGCTTTTCACACACATTCGCCTGGCTCATGGCTTCTCTAACCACAAGAGGAGACTGCAGGCTGTGCAAGCCAGACTGCATGCCATCTCCATACTCGGTGAGTTGACCCCTCTGGTACTGATGAAAATAAGTACAGGTATTTATTTTCATGAAACATCACTAGGTTCTCGCTTTCTGTCTAGTGAAGTTGATGTGTGTGTGTTTTGCAGTGTACTCAAATGCCCTCCAGGAGTCAGCCAATAGCATCCTCTACAATGGGCTTATAGAGGAGCTAGTGGATGTTCTTCAGATCACGGACAAACAGTTGGTGGTGGGTAGCAATTATTCATCTTTATTTTTAACACCTATATGGCATATATGTACTTGTTGCGTTATTTAGAGTGATTGCCAAGAATGGGAAATATTGCACTAAAAGATGTTTTTAAAAAAAACTGAAAAGATGCTTTTAGATTTATTTCATTTATGAACCCTCAATTGTATTGTTACAGGACATTAAGGCTGCCTCTTTGCGCACATTGACATCCATAGTTCACCTGGAGCGCACTCCCAAACTCTCCAACATTATCGACTGCACAGGAACAGCCTCCTATCATGGATTTCTGCCTGTGCTTGTCCGCAACTGCATCCAGGCTATGATTGGTGAAGAGAGAGACCTTTAGCTCTAATTACTTGAACTGTTTTCTTAGGTTTCAGGTTTGGTGATATTCTGTTTTTATGTTTGCTTCAGACCCACTGATGGAGCCATACCCCCACCAATTTGCCACAGCCCTCTTCTCCTTCCTGTATCACCTGGCTAGTTATGATGCTGGTGGAGAGGCCCTGGTGTCTTGTGGTATGATGGAGGCATTGCTAAAGGTTGGTACTTTGGTGCTTCCTCATTTCTGGAGCATTTAATGAGAAGGTGATATGTGAGGATGTATTGTGAACCGTGAAACTTCCACTTCAGGTGATTAAGTTCCTTGGGGATGAGCAGGACCAGATTACCTTCGTGACGCGGGCAGTAAGAGTTGTCGATCTCATCACCAATCTGGACATGGCTGCTTTTCAGTCCCACGGCGGCCTCTCAATTTTTATCTCCAGACTTGAGGTATTGAAAGCCTTCCCCAGCACAACTCGTTCAGCCCCTTGTTTTTCTGCATAGACTATTCAGGTTTTTGCCCTCTGCCCTTTTGTTGACGGAATGTGACCCCATTGTTTCTCTGTGCAGCATGAGGTTGATCTCTCCAGGAAAGAGTGCCCTTTTGTAATCAAACCAAAGATCCAGAGGCCCAGCACAGCTACTGAGACAGAGGACATGGACACAGATATGGACAGTTAGTACCATCTCTGTTATGTTTACTGTATGTTGAACTATATTTTTTTATCCTTATTCAAAACTGTGTATGGTATCCACAGACTGTCATCTACACACTAGGCCAGGGTTTTGTAATGATAAATTGTGGATTTGTTTTTGTGGTTCACAAAAAAATGCTTTTGTCAATGTAGTGTCAGAGGTTGCCATGGAGAGCAGTCCTGGCCCATCCACTTCTTCTGGTTCCAGAGCAGAGACGGATTTGCGAGCACAGAGCAGTGCAGTCAGCGCTCCCAGAGCAGGTACAATAAGTGTACTTGCATGTCGGCGGGTCTCCTTTATTTAGTTCAGGAGAAACTGTGGACAGTTTTGTAATACATATTTTGTTATTTCCTAACAGGAGTACAGTGCATTCCTCAGAGGGCCGCTCTGTTGAAATCTATGTTGAACTTTTTGAAAAAAGCCATTCAGGATCCTGCATTCTCTGACGGCATTCGTCATGGTATAAAACTGCATTTAATGATGCTTCAATTTTTACATTATGGTTAATAGTGTTTTTATTTGCTGACCGTGATATTCATTGCCTTTGCACTCTCTTTATAGTAATGGATGGGTCCCTCCCTACCTCTCTGAAACACATCATCAGTAATGCAGAGTATTATGGACCCTCACTGTTTCTCCTGGGTAAGCACATGGAGAACAATACTTCTGGTGCTGCTGATATATTGCCCAAACTCTTTATGTGCAACATTTTGTAGATCTGTCTTCAAGGTCACAAAGTAGAAAATTGCAGCATAGTATGGTTAAAAGGCCCTTTGTGGATTTAATTGGTTTGAATCTTGACTAATTTATTTCTCTGCCCTCTATTTTTCTTGTTCTCCGTTTTAGCGACGGAGGTGGTGACCGTTTTTGTGTTCCAGGAGCCCTCTCTACTGTCATCTCTGCAGGACAATGGTCTCACTGATGTCATGCTACATGCACTGCTCATCAAAGATGTGAGTCTGCCTTAACAATATAACTATTTTTCCCTTTCCCTTTTATTTTTGTGCCCACACATTCTATCCATTTTAAAACTCCTTTTGTCTGTTTAAAGGTCTTTCACCACCCCTGTTCAGTCGTGCTAGACCCTTTATATCCCTTTTCCCCACTAAATCTTTGTACAATTTTTTTATTTTTTTCCTCCATCGCTGGATTCCCTCTTGGATAGTCCAGCAAGTCATGATGCATTTTAGTCCCATTTTATGCCTTTGTTTCTACAGGTCCCTGCTACCAGAGAGGTGCTGGGTTCCCTGCCTAACGTATTCAGCGCCCTGTGCCTGAATGCCCGTGGTCTGCACTCATTTGTGCAATGCCAACCCTTTGAGCGGTTGTTCAAGGTGCTGCTCTCGCCAGACTACCTGCCAGCCATGCGCCGTCGACGCAGCTCTGACCCACTAGGTGAGTGGCCCCTATAGGTGTTCCTGGGTTTGGAGATGATAGGATTGTGTTTCTAACAAACTGTTTAATTTTATGAAACAGGTGACACCGCTTCTAACTTGGGCAGTGCAGTTGACGAGCTAATGCGGCACCAGCCCACTCTTAAAACAGATGCTACAACAGCCATCATCAAGGTAAAGCGGATAGTGCTGAAACACATTGTCTTTTAAGAAATCTCCTTTATTGCAGTGTTATGCATATTTAAACTCCCTTTCATTCTGAGTCCTTTAATTTGATTATTAACTTGACCTTTAACAGTTGCTAGAAGAGATCTGCAACTTAGGACGATCGCCAGAATACATCTGCCAGAAACCTTCCATACAGAAAGCCGATGGGACTGTCACGGTGCCTCCAGCTCGCTCGAACCATGCTGCAGAGGAGGCATCCAGTGAGGATGAGGAGGAGGAAGAGGCTCTACATACCTTTAGCCAACAGCAGGGGGAGCCGGAAAGCAACAGGCAGTTAGTGCACCAAAATAGCTTCTAGTGTTCCTTGTTTTCAATGCCATGTGCGAGAAATTTATTTTGTTTTAGATATAATTAATAGACCATTTAAAAAAAAAAATTGTTTTTGTTTTACAGAGTGGTGGGAACAGAGGAGCGAATCCCTATTCCTCTTATGGATTACATTCTGAATGTGGTACGTGCAGCAGAGCTAGACTCTTTGTATCTTGTCTTATACTTTTCCCCTCATTATTATTCTTCAGACTGTCTATTATGACTCAGTCCTATTGCATTCGTACTGTTCATTGGCTGTTTGTCAAAATGCATTGTCTAAAGTTAGATAAGTGTTTGCTCTCCACGAACTGGAACTAAAATATGCACCTTTCCTTTTAGATGAAATTTGTGGAGTCCATTCTTAGCAACAACACAACAGATGACCACTGTCAGGAATTTGTCAATCAGAAAGGACTCCTGCCACTGGTGTCAATACTTGGGCTTCCCAACCTGCCCATTGACTTCCCCACCTCTGCTGCCTGCCAAGCTGTGGCCGGAGTCTGTAAATCTATACTGGTAAGATTGACACCTACCTGTAGGAAATGTAGTTTTTCCCTAATAATGCTTAAGATGCTGTGGTATTTAGTGTTTTAATTTTATTCTTTTATCCCCTCACTTTCTTACTGTGCCTTAGACTTTGTCTCATGAGCCGAAAGTTCTCCAGGAGGGTCTGTGTCAGTTGGACAGCATACTGTCTGCTCTAGAGCCGCTTCATCGACCCATCGAGGTTCCTGGTGGCTCTGTGCTGCTCAGAGAGCTGGCCAACGCGGGCCATGTTACGGATGCCACATTGTCGGCACACGCCACCCCACTGCTGCATGCCCTGACGGCAGCACATGCGTACATCCTCATGTTTGTTCATACCTGCAGAGTTGGACAGGTATGCATTGAGGCAGATATATATATATAATCTCAAATGTTGATTTAATATCAATTATTATCAGTTTTCGCATTTAGTTGTTAGTGCTCTAATATTTAACAATTATTGACTAAGCAAAAAGAGTCTGGAAGTGTGAGAAGCTGTGTGAGAACTGGTGTGGTGTTAACAGTACCTCTTGTTCCTGTTCTTTCAGAGTGAGATCCGTGCTATCTCAGTAAATCAGTGGGGATCTCAACTGGGTCTGAGCGTTCTGAACAAACTGAGTCAGCTCTACTGCTCTCTAGTGTGGGAGAGCACTGTGCTGCTGTCCCTCTGTACACCAAACAGGTTAGTACTGCTCTCACCTCACATGGAGGACCTTTCACTTATCCACTCCATAGGCACTTCTAAATCCACCATCTGAATTGTAAATGCATGTTACAGATTGTGAATGTAAATTTTTTTTGACCTTGTTTAACTTAAATGCCATAAATTGATCTTCCGGTGAAACGATCCATTTTTTTTTGATGCATGCTAGATTTCTCCAGTTATTTAGTCCACTTAAACCTTGCTCCTCCACAACTGACTGCAATGCAATGGTTTTGAGTGATATTTGTCACAATATGGTGGGGGTACATGGTATAGTATTAGGAGGATAGGTGATTGTCTGTTAACTAAAACAGATTGTTTTTATTTATCTATTTGTAATTTGTTTAATTTGTCCTTTGCAGTTTGCCTCCTGGCTGTGAGTTTGGTCAGGCCGACATGCAGAAACTTGTGCCTAAAGAGGATAAACCCTCCAGCAGCACAGCAGCTGCAGGAAGGAGAACTGGTAAAAATACTGCAGTATCAGTACTACAGTAAAATTCTTTATAAAGCTCACTACCTTTCTCTGCCTACTTTATTTGATATGATTTTATCTGTAAAGAAATTGGGGGAGTTATTTTAGCCATCGGTTTCATCAGTTTTTTTTTATTTCCTCTTTCCTGTTTTTTTGCACCTCGGTTCCTTTTATTTGCATTTCATGTCCTTTTTTTGTTGCTGTTTTGCATTTGCTTTTTCTTTTCTAATGCCCTTCTCTCTCCACCAGCTGAGACTGAGACCCTCTCTGTGGGGGTGGATCCCTCTGCTCAGGGTTTGCTGGAAGGAATTGGCCTGGATGGAGACACTCTCGCTCCCATGGAGACAGATGAGCCCACAGCCACTGACCCAAAGACCAAGTCCAAACTCACCCCTGCCATGGCAACACGCATCAAACAAATTAAGCCTCTGCTCTCAGGTCAGAGCCAGAAGAGCGGTCTCAGACATTTTAATCTGTTATTTAATAAGTCAAATGAGAAACTCTGAATTACATTGGATCTATCTCTTTATCCCCCAGCCTCCTCTCGTTTGGGCAGGGCTCTGGCAGAGCTCTTTGGATTGTTGGTGAAGCTCTGTGTGGGCTCACCTGTCCGCCAGCGGCGCTCTCATCATACCACCAGCACAGGCACCGCCCCAACACCGGCGGCTCGGGCCACCGCATCTTCTCTTACTAAACTTCTCACCAAGGGCTTGAGCTGGCAGCCGCCTCCCTATACACCCACACCACGTTTCAGGTAAATACACCTGCTGCTTTGTAGCAAAGTTTACCCTATAATTCTGAACATAGCATTAGTATCTTTAATGATAGTTTAGTAAATGGAGCTGCTGATAGTTGTCGTGGAAATTCCCAATGCTAATCTGGCTTCACCACAGACAATTTAAACAACTAGTTGTTAATATAGTAACTACAGTATCTCAAGCTAATTCCCTGACTTTCCAGAATACTTACAATACTTCCCTGTAGTATGGTGACGGCATCCCGTCAAGAAGTTACTATAACTACCTCAGTTGCACATGAGCACACAGGTCTTTAGCATGTATACACTCTCACCACCCTTCTCAGGATTACACTGGTCCAACACAGGATCTTTAATACCAACTCCAGTATTACAGCCTCAGCCCGAGGACGGTTCTATAGTCTTCCAACACTATCACTGTCTTGTACTTAGTACTTCCTCTGCTGCGCAGCATATACTAGACACCACTCCCAAGTTGCTTTTTGCAGGAATTAAAGTTTTATTCATGGTCGGGAGCACACTGGTCACAACAACCGAGAGAGACTCCCTGAACAGAAGGATACATGAACTTTTATACTTTGTAGTTGAGTAACAAATCAGTGTCACTCAAGTCGTCTTCACTGTAATTGGTTATACTGACATGACTGATAGTTCTACTATTTCAAGCACTTTTTGGGTAAATATAGATCATTTGATCATAGAGATGTAGTCTTTGATCTGAGGATCCTTAGTCTGCACTTTTCTGAACATTCCATGTTGAACACGCTCTTTTGACTCCTGAGGCCATTATATAACACAAAATATACCCACCACATAGTACAGTGTAAACGGAATTCCCTGAAGCCTGAGACTTGTATTTCCTGGAGGTGTATGACGCTTATATTTATGTGCTTCTCTTTCATAATCAGACTGACTTTCTTTATCTGCTCTGTGGGCTTCACCTCACCCATGCTGTTTGATGAGAGGAAGTATCCGTACCATCTGATGCTGCAGAAGTTCTCCTGTTCCGGTGGCCATGATGCTCTGTTTGAGTGAGTAGAAGAATTGAAAACAAATAACTGAATTTTAAAAAAACATATATTAATTTTTCAGTAATCATGCTGTTTTTGACTTTCTGTAGTATTATACTTACTACAAGTAAAATGCTTTGTATTCATCAGGACGTTTAACTGGGCCCTGTCCATGGGAGGTAAAGTGCCCGTGTCGGAGGGCTTGGAACACTCTGAGCTGCCTGATGGGACTGGAGAATTCCTAGATGCCTGGTTGATGCTTGTAGAGAAGATGGTGAACCCCAGCACAGTTCTGGACTCCCCACACTCTCTGCCTGCTAAAGTGCCTGGAGCAACACTCAACACGCCACAGTTCAGCGCATTGCGCTTTCTCATCGTCACCCAGAAGGTATGACATTTAATGTTAGTATAAGTACCCTTGCATTATTAAAGCGAAGCAGCACAGTTCTAAATTTTCCAACTCTTTTTGTAGGCTGCATTCAGCTGTATCCGTAACCTGTGGAACCGTAAGCCCTTGAAGGTGTATGGTGGACGCATGGCTGAGTCTATGCTGGCCATTCTGTGCCACATCCTACGAGGAGAACCTATCATCCAGGAGCGGCTCTCCAAAGAAAAGGAGGGCACTGCTCGGCCTGAAGAGGAGAGCAGTTCCACAAGTGGTGGGGGAGCTAGCGTGCCTTCAGGAACGGGGGGAGTAGTTGGAGAGGGAGTGTCTGGAGGTGCCAATGGCAGCACTGCTACAGCCTCTACAGAGGAGGCAAGCAACTCTACAGCACGCAGAGAGCCACAGGTCAACCAGGCTCAGCTGACTCAGGTACTGCCACTTTCTGTTGTAGGAAATCCTATGAAATATAAACTTTTAATCAGAAAGGATTTCTAATGAGTTAAATAAAATATTAGCAGTAACATATAACAATGGTAATACTCTAGGAAAGTTTATTTTTTTTATTTTTTTCAGAAATCCTGTTTTTAATTTTGGTGTATTTTCATGTTATGATTTCAATTCAAATGTATTATCAGAAATGGTAATCAACTGAATGATTAACCATAACAATTTAATGAATCTTTATAAATGTGATCAAATGAATCGCCAATCATTCGCATATATATGAGGTTGTGTTTCGAGATCTAAGATACCTGAAGAAAGCTATTAGCCATTTCTAACCAGTCAAACCTTGACCTCCTTCATAGCTAATGGACATGGGCTTCTCCAGAGAGCATGCGATGGAGGCTCTACTAAACACCAGCACTATGGAACAGGCCACTGAGTACCTGCTCACACATCCTCCACCACTGCTCAGCGCAGCTGTCAGAGTAAGACTAACACACAGACAAAACTCTCTCTTTCTCTCATACACACACACACACAAGCATACACAGACAGGATGCACACACAGGCTATAAGTTAGCGTAGTCACTGTGAGCTTTGTTTCTGTAGGAGTTCACCATGTCTGAAGAAGACCAGATGATGCGGGCCATTGCCATGTCTCTAGGTCAAGAAGTTAGCATGGAGCAGCGCTCAGACTCACCTGAGGTGGGCACCCACACATTCATTATTACATCAGTTAAATAGGAATTACTGAGTAGCACAGCATAGGCCACCTCACCTGTCTACTTCACATCTTCACCAAGATTTCCCTGCCTTTGAACAGATTCACAAGTCACACCCATGTTACTTTTTGTTTGTAGGAAGCAGCTCGTCGGCGTGAGGAGGAGGAGAGGAGAGCAAGGGAGCGGGTAGAAGAGGAAGAGTCACGCTGTCTGGAGCGTTTCCTGGAAGCTGAGCCTCTAGACACCACAGAGCTACATGCCTTCACAGATTCGATGCTGCCTGGCTGCTTCCACCTGCTCGACGAGCTGCCGGACACGGTCTACCGCCTCTGTGATCTGCTCATGACTGCTGTTAAAAGGAACGGCCCTGAGTACAGGGACCTCATCCTCAGACAGGTGGTCAATCAGGTCAGTATACCCATATGTGCACACAACATACTAATTGGAATAGGTATTTTTGGCAGTTACTGAAAGTTACTCATACACATCTAGTCAAATAGCTGGCCACGCATGGCTGAATGTGCTACTTATGGTCTTGGGTAAAAAAAACATTTTGGTGCTAAAGGCTTATCTTTTAAATGCTTAATATAAATTATTTTTTTACAAAGCTATTTTTTTATGCTGTTAGTCAGAGTAAACCATACTGTTAAAAATATGCTTGTGAATTATGGGCCATATACATTATTGGTCATTATTGACTGCTTGCCCAGTGAGACCAGCAGTTTAGATTTCTGCCTGCTCTGCCAGCATTGCCCTGGCCATAACAACAATGCATTTTATGGTTTAAAGTGTATAATTTTTACATTAGTATTATTTAATTTCATTTTACATTTATTGTGTATGTTGCCATTTGAAAGTTTGGGGTTTATGAAAAGTTTGTTCACCAAGGCTGCATTTATTATTAGAATTGTATTATTCTTTTAATATTAGAATTTAATGGTTTTCTATTTTATTATAGTATTGTAATTTATTCCTTTGAAAACTGATGCAAGGGCTGCTGAGAATTCTGCTTTACCATCAATGTCACTTGATCTTTCAGAGATCCTTTTTTAAGCTAATTTGGTGCTCTGGATACTTATCAATTGAAACATTAAATGTCTTTACTATCACATTTAACTGCGTGTTTGCTGAATACAGGTATTATTTTCTTTTTCTTTTGAGGAAAAAAGTACTGACCTCAAATATTTGAATTGTATATTTTTGTAAATTTGTTTTTTTATTATTCTTAAATTAAATTTCTAAAAAGAAAATTTTAAATAAGTGCAGGAAATTATAACTGTATATAGGTTTCCAGCACAAATGCATTATTAACAGGTATAAGCTGTAGTGCTTAGTAACATTACTGTCAGCTGGCCCAAAACTCTCTCACACTGGGCCCAGGTCAGTAGGCCATCCTTATTGTTGAGCCCTGCACCTATGGTGCTTAACTATAATATATGGGTAGGTTTTGACTTAAAACCATGACCCTATTATCATCTGTATGTTTGTTTATTTCCGAAGGTGTGGGAGGCTGCCAACGTGTTAATAAAGGCTGCAGTGCCGCTAACAACCAGTGACACCAAGACCGTGTCTGAGTGGACAAGACAGATGGCAACCCTCCCCCAGGCCTCCAACCTAGCCACCCGCATCCTGCTGCTCACGCTGCTCTTTGAGGTACATGGTCTTGCATAGTCGGCCTCACACATCATTACTGTTTATTTATGCACTATCCTCTAAAATAATTTATGGATCTGCATGCACAAGTAAATGCAACCACTGTGCCGTTCTTATGGAAGCGTGTCGTGCTATGTGCCACAGGAGCTGAAACTCTCATGTGCTCGGGTGGTGGAGAGCAGTGGTGTCTTAACTGTGCTGATCAAGCTGTTGGAGGTGGTGCAGCCCTGTCTGCAAGCTGCCAAAGAGCAGAAGGACATCCAAACACCCAAGTGAGTCCCTGTCCTTCCCCTGTCTGCATGATTGATGCACTCAGACATCAGCATTCCTAGAAATCTCTGCTGACCCAAGCATGTTAAAAACCGAGAAATGGAATAATGATGTTTGGGCCCTTTTGCAACAATTTACAGCATTTTCATGTAATAAGATATATATGTTTCCCATATATTTGTTTATTTGTAGATGGATCACCCCTGTTCTCCTGCTTATTGACTTCTATGAGAAAATGGCTGTTTCATCCAAACGAAGAGCTCAGATGAATAAGGTTGGTGCCAGATGTTATAATCCTAATCTTTCAATATGACAACAGTGAACAAGTTCTGTATCTAACGTAAGTGTTGTGTTAACTTTCTTATCTTAGTACCTGCAGCCCACTGGGAATAACTGGCGTTGGTTTGATGACCGTTCAGGCCGCTGGTGTAGCTACAGTGCAAGTAACAACAGCACCATCGACTCAGCCTGGAGGGCAGGAGAGAGCAGCGTCCGCTTCACTGCAGGCCGTAGGAGATACACTGTCCAGTTTAATACCATGGTGCAGGTAACCGCTACGACCTGGGCAAAACACCCGTTTTGTGACTCAGATAGAAATTTGATTACAGTGGCCATACAGTATGAGTAGTAGATCTTTGTTAGATTCTTTTTCTCTTTTTTTCAGGTGAATGAGGAGACTGGGAACAGACGGCCAGTTATGTTGACTGTACAGCGGGTGCCACGGATGCCCAAGACCTCAAAATCCGGGAGTGTCACTGATACGGAGAGAGAAGAGATTGAACAGCGAGCAAAGACTGAAGAGACACAGACTGACACAGGTGAAGCAACAGCAAGCCTATAAAGTTTAAAGGGGGGGTCATATGATGCGATTTAAAAATTTTCCTTTCTCTTTGGAGTGTTAAAAGCTCTTGGTGCATAAAGAGGATCCGTAAAGTTGCAAAGACTAAAGTCTCAAATCCAAAGAGATATTCTTTATAAAAGTTGAGTCTCCACCACACCCCTCTAAAACGCCTCATTCTAACACGTCTACATTCGTTGAGAAAGTGAAACTTTGCTTGGCCTTCCAAAAGAAGACAGCTAGAAATCATGTTTATAATGGGTTTTATGTTTGTCTCATTGCTCTGGGCGGACAGGGCATCACAATATGTTAAGGGGTGTAACATTTCGTCATGCGCTTGAGGTATTCGGCCAATCACAGCACACTGGATAGCTGGCCAATCAGAGCACACCTCGCTTCAGACCGATGAGCCTTAAACTGCATAAACACATTATTTCATTACACCAAATAATGTTCTTTTTAGCAGCATAGTATGACCCCTTTATACCTTTCTTTTTTTTTCTCCATTGTTTGATGGGGGGGAAAATTACTGAGTGCACCTTGTTTCTGCTTTTCACAGAGTTTTGGCTTTGGCTATGAGTGAAATTGAATACTATTTATAATTAAAAAAAAATAATAATTTAATTCATTAGCATTAAATTGTGTGTGTATATTTATAGTTTATTAAATGTTTCTTTATGACATTTTTTCAGATTCCGGCGCTGTGGAGATGGCGCCCCCTAAAGAAGAGTCAGAGCAGAAGGAATCAAGCACCGCAGCTCACTCTACCCTTCAGGAACCCTCTGGTTCCAGCGGTATTGTTGTACAGGGGATGACAGAGGACATGATCACTGTTTTGATCCGTGCCTGTGTCAGCATGATCAGTGTCCCCGTGGATCCGGACACTTTACATGCCACTTTGCGACTCTGTCTGCGTCTCACACGTACACACCATTACGCCATGATGTTTGCAGAGCTCAAAAGCACTCGTATGATCCTGAACCTCACGCAGAGCTCAGGGTTCAATGGCTTCACCCCATTGGTCACTCTGCTCTTCCGTCACATCATAGAAGACCCAGCCACCCTGCGACACACTATGGAGAAGGTTCATATTTACCCAAAAGCAACATTTCTTTTATCTTGGGTGTGTTACCTAAAATAACTTGTCCTTATTATCTCACTCTCTTTCCTCAGGTGGTACGGTCTGCCGTCACCAGTGGTGCAGGAAGCACTACGTCAGGTGTGGTGTCAGGTAGTCTGGGCTCCAGGGAGATCAACTACATCCTACGTGTCCTCGGCCCAGCGGCCTGTCGCAACCCAGAGTGCTTTATGGAAACTGCCAAGAGCTGTATCCGAATTGCTCTCCCTGCCCCAAGAGGTGCTGGCACTGGTATGGTGGAAACCTCCCAAAAATCCACCCAAAAATAATAAATCACCATATAGTGTTGTTCTAAAGCCTAATAACCAGTCACAATCTCTCTCTGTTCATCAGCCTCAGATGATGAGTTTGAGAATTTCAGAATTAAGGGTCCAAATGCTGTTCAGCTAGTGAAGACGACACCCCTGAAGCTGTCCCCACTGCCCTCCATACCAGAGACTATTAAAGAGGTCATCTATGACATGCTGAATGCCCTAGCAGCATATCACGCTCCAGAAGAGGGTAAGACAGAAAAATGAGAGCATGCGTTTTTATTTAGTTCATGGTCCAGATCTATCAAGCTGTCATCTCTCATCAACATCCACTTCTCTCAATGCTTGGGGTCCATTTGGGTTTGCTTATGTGTAGCAGAGAGAGGAGAGGAGCGGGCAGCCACAGTACCGGGAAGTCAAGACCTGTGTCAGATCCTGCAGGATGTTGGTGATGATGTCTACCAGCAGTACAGACTTACCAGACAAGGCAGTGATTTTGATTCGCAGTCTGCTTTCCACATCAATGTAAGAGTTTTATATATGTTGTACAATATCTGTCTGATTTTGTGCATTGTCAATTATCAAAGAATGCCATACTTGGAATCACTATTGATAAGACCTAGAAAATTCAGCTTTTTTTTTTTCTTTTTTTTTCTAAAATATAAAGTTGTATGAAAAATTTGTTTTTAAAGATTCACAAGTATTTTTCATGGCGTTCGGAGCAGGCAGCCCAAAGTTTAGTGATTATTTATTGTAACTTCAAGACACAGTTACACAAAACAGTTTGTCTCTACCGTAAGCAAGTCTCATATGAAATTCACTAAATGAATGAGCATGTGCTCACAACATATTCAGACTGTAACATTACCAGTTGGATTTTTTTAAAGCCATTTGTCAGATGAAAATTGAATGTTGGAATTCTCCTATATTAGTGACATCAAAATGTGTGGTTTGTTGCTTAGACATGAAGATGGACTTGCTTGACTTAGGGTGGCAAAAAAGCTTCCTCAACACTTTATTCGTTACATAACACCAGGCCTGCTCCAATGCCATGTCATGAGGATTTTTTTGTATGAAAATAAAACTCGTTCATGTACAAATCTAGTTCAATTAGCTACTCTGTGAAAAACACAAGTAGCCCCCAGTGTGTGTACTATAATAAGAAATGTGGGATTTGTATTAATAGTGGGTGTTAATTATATCAGACCCAGGTGTTTGCTGCTGATGGTGCTGTTGCAGAATCCTCCCAATCTGGAACTCCACAGGGAGAAGGTGTGAACTTCTATACATGCACACTTACACATTTAGAGCTTAGAACCCTTTCTTTATACAATGACCATGTTTTTCTCACTTTGGCTGGTTTCTTGTCTTGCCCTTGTAATTGTTTTCCTGTCATTGCTCTTTCTCTATATCTAGCCTCGACGCCTGAGGAAATGCGAGAAGAGAAAAAGGAACAGGAGGGAGAGAAGGGAGCTTCCACGGAGGAGAGCCGAGCTGCCAAAGCTAAGGCCAGCAAACCCCTGATGCCCACTTCTACCATCCTGAGACTGCTTGCAGAGCTGGTGCGCTCCTATGTTGGCATCGCCACTCTCATCACCTCTTACAACTACATAGCTGGCCAGTCAGAGCTCATTAAGGAGGTGAGTCACATCAGTAGATGTGCAACCAGTGTTTCAGTCAAAGGTTTCATTTTTCACGTCATTGCTTTTAGAGAACTGATTCTGTTTATGCAATATTGAGTTATAAGACATTGCCTGGACAGTATTTCAGTGTATTTGTAAAGTTCTATTTTACTTTCTTTTAGCAAACATCATTCATCATGTGTAATAATTGTGACCATATATATATGTACAGGATTGCAGTGTGCTGGCATTTGTTTTGGACCACTTGCTCCCACACACCCAGAACTCCGAGGACAAGGACACCCCTGCCCTTGCACGACTTTTCCTGGCCAGCCTCGCTGCAGCTGGCACAGGCACTGATGCCCAGGCAGCCCTGGTCAACGAGGTCAAGGCTGCTTTGAGTCGAGCATTGGCCATGGCAGAAGGCACTGAGAAACATGCCCGGTGAGTCGAGCTGCCCAGTCACTATTCTAAAATGTACTTTTAAACTATTAAGACACTGAATGTACTTAACTGGATATGTACAACTTGACTAAACTTTGACATTTATCTCTTTGCAGCTTGCAAGCAGTGATGTGTATCATCAGCACCATTATGGAGTCGTGTCCCTCCACCTCAAGCTTCTACAGCACAGCCACAGCCAAGACCCAGCACAACGGCATGAACAATATCATCCGACTCTTCCTAAAGAAAGGCCTTGTTAATGACCTTGCCCGTGTGCCTCATAGTCTTGATCTATCCAGGTATCACAAAATAATAATAATAATAACAACAACGAACTCTTGATATATTAGTAGAATGCAAATTTTTGTTTATAGTTTAATGTTTTTCTAACCATGGTGATATTGCATAATTGATTTTTAAGCAAATGTAAATTGTTTTTATTTTCTTCTTGCAGTCCAAATATGGCAAACACAGTAAATGCTGCTCTGAAGCCTTTGGAGACGTTGTCACGAATTGTGAATCAGCCTAGTAGTTTGTTTGGGGGTAAAGGGGGATCCAGCAAGAACAAGACCGAGCATGACACTGTTGGCACAGTCAGAGACAACAACAGCAACACCCAAGATCAAGGTAATGCTTGTATCACTGATCACTTTAACTCTCAGCAGAGTGCCCCAGTGCCCTTGCTGAGTGTTGTGTGTTTGTCTAACTGTGTACAGGGGAGGCAGGCGAGGCAGAGCCAGCAGAGAATCGTGACCGTGGTCAAGCCACAGATGCTGACCTAATGGATGGAGAAACCGAGGGTGACACCGTGGTCATTGCTGGACAGCCAGAGGTGCTAAGCACTCAGGCCATGCAGGTTAGAAGCACAGCAGTTTGTGGAACTGTTCTCTGTTGATGAATATGAAATTCCTCCTCCAGCTGAACAATGTTTGTTATTCATGTATTCTTGTAGGTGGAAAATGAGTTGGTGGATTTGATTGATGAACTTTTAGAAAGAGATGCAGGAACTGTTAATAGCACCATCATTGGTAAGTGATTTATTTGGTTTCAGGCCAAATATGAAAGCGATACAGAGTTGGATTTGTGTGTTTGATTTGGTTTTGTTAATTAGTGGGTCGCTCTGGAGAGGATGAGTCTCAAGAGGACGTGTTGATGGATGAAGCTCCTTCCAATATGAGTCAGGCCTCCACTCTCCAAGCCAACAGAGAGGGTAGGACATGGATCTCTTTCATATTAGCTCATGGAACATATGATGACAGTGACCCATAAATGCCATAGCCTGCTCATCGGGCCTTATAGAAAGGGGGCCCACACTCTGAATTTCATTGCCTCCGAAACTTATGTTTCACACTGGGAATTTGTCTTTATACTCCTCAAATCTGTCTTGGGGAAGATCTTGTAGTCATTTTGTTCTCTTTACTGATTTAGACTCTATGAACATTCTTGAACCAGAAGATGAGGAACACACACAGGAGGAAGACTCCAGCGGCAGCAACGAGGATGAGGATAGTCAAGATGAGGAGGAAGAAGAGGAGGAAGAGGAGGAGGAGGATCAGGTAATAATTATTTAAAAAGCAAAGACAGAAACCACCCTAGAGAAGATTTATCTTTTTTTTTTTTTTTTTTTTTGCATTTTTCTCATTTTGTTATGTGTTCCCAGGATGATGAAGAGGGAGATGAGGACGATGATGATGAAGGTTCAGAAATGGAACTGGATGAAGATTTTCCTGATATCAATGCTGCTCCACACATTCGTTTTGAGAGATTTGACCGAGACGATGACCTCATCATTGAGTTTGATAACATGTTCTCCACATCTGGTAAGAAATTAGTGGTTTAATAAACATCTTTGGGCTACTATACATTTATTCCCTTTTTCTTTTTTCTTTTTTTTTACTCAAAGTAGTTTGAGCTGAACATCCCTGAGAATTTTTTTTTTTTTTTTTTTTTGACCAAATGTGTCACGTCTATTCTATCTGTCTTTTGTGCACTTTAGCTGACATACCTCCCTCACCAGGAAATATCCCCAGCTCCCACCCTCTGATGGTGCGTCACGCTGACCATGGCTCACTGACTCTGGGGGGAACAGGCACCAGCAGCAGATTGGCTCAGGGCATGGGACGCAGCCAACGCTCTCTCCGCCAGCTCACGGCCAACACGGGTCACACGGTCCATGTACATTACCCTGGTAACCGCCAGCCCAACCCTCCTCTCATCTTGCAGAGGTGAGTCCATTAACTTTACTGCCTTTGTTTTAACACGATATGAAATAACATGCTTTACAGTGGTGCAAAAATGTGCACGTAAATTTTTCTTTTTTTATCCTTTTAAAAATCACAGCTTTCATTGCTTTTCTTGGTTTCCTGTAGTTCCAACATGAAAAAACATCATAAATGAGACTCGTTTACAATTCTGTTTGTTGTCACTGCAGCTTCAAATTCCTTTTATTTTTCATGTGTGTGTCTCTCAGATTATTGGGCCCCAGTGCTGCAGCTGATATCTTGCAGCTGTCAAGCTCTCTGCCTCTGCAGTCTCGTGGTCGTGCACGTTTACTGGTGGGCAACGAGGACGTGCACATCATTGCCCGTTCGGATGATGAGCTACTGGATGACTTCTTTCATGAACAGAGTAGCACCGGAGGACAAGCTGGTGAGACTCCCACAGACAAGCTGCTTTAAAATTAACGGTTCCAGATGCACCTGCTAAACCCTTGTGTTCTACAGGAACCCTTTCAAGCATCCCGACCGCCTTAACCAGATGGACGGATGAGTGTAAAGTCCTGGATGCCGAGAGCATGCATGACTGTGTGGCAGGTGAGACTCATCTCAGAATGAATATATTACCATCTGTTGTTTATGCACTGCAGGAAGAATTGCTAAATGAGTTTATCTCTAATGTCAAGTCTTGTGCTTGGTCTCTCAGTGGTGAAGGTCCCCATACTGCAGCACCTGGAGAGCTTGCGAGATGAGGAGCTGGAGGAGCGCAGGGAGAAGAGGAGGAGACAGTTGGCAGAGGAAGAGGAGACAGCCAAACAGAATGAGAGTTCTGCAGCTGGTGAAGAGACCCGGGAACAGAGCCTACAGGTACAAAAAAAATAATGAATGTGAATGAATAAAGTTAGAAAATAAGTTTGAAGCTTTAAATTGTAGTGTAATCTACAGGCTGTATTGCAGACAGGTGCTTCTGTTATAGACACTTGGTTGATTTATAATTGTAGCAATTGAGTTTGGATGTTTTTGTCATGTTTACAATTGCCAAGCAGTGTTGCTTGCCACGTTATATAGCATTTAAGTGATGTGCTGTCAAATTTTTTAACGTTGCTCGTGTATTCATACACTACCCTACACAAATTATTTGGAAGTAATATCCCGTACGCTCACCAAGGCTGCCTTTATTTGATCAAAAATACAGTAAAACAGTAATTCTAAAATATTTTTTATAATACCGTACATTTTCTATTTTAATATATTTTAAAATTGATTCCTTGGACTCCCACAGGACTTTTCAGAATTTTCAGCAGTCGTTACTCCAGTCTTTATTGTTACATGATCCTCCAGAAATCTTTTTTTTTTTTTTTTTTTTTTAATTACTATGATTTATAAGATTGAATTAAATCTTCAATCAAACCATGGGTATCAGCCAGGACCCAGGTCACATCCCTGATTCAGTGTGCATTTCACAGTAAGGGTGGATGAATTGTTGCTTTTATTTCCCTCAGGGCTCTGGGCTTGGAACAGTCAATGGAGCTGGAGAGAATACTGCAGGTTAGAACATTGCATGTTTGTCTAGTGTTTACGTGCATGTTTTTGTTCATTTCCGTTTCACTGAGCACAAAAAATGCAAATAAAACAAATGTTTTGTTTCTAAAATGTAATCAGCTATTTCATTGTGAAGAACCAGGGTACTGGATAAACTCTTCTGCGGGCTGTGGGATGAGGTAGTAGTTTGTATAGTTTTAGGATCACACCAGATCTGGGAGATAACTATACAGTCTACTGTCTTTCCCACGGTAACTGCTTCAACAGCTGGACGATCTTTCTGCCGACACCGCGGTAATGCTGCTAGGCAACAATCAATTGCTCGATCAATCATTTCTAGGCAACTGCTCAATTATTTATAGGTTTACAGCTACATGAATTGTATTCACCACATTACTGTCAGTATGAACAATATTTTTTTTGCTTTTGGCTGTCAAATGTTTGAATGTTGTTATCGTCTTTAGTTGGATAAGGCTACAGTGGCTGTGATGTGGTGAGGTAGTAAGTTGTGTTGTTGTTGGGGATCAGTGTAGTGTGGCCCTCGAAGGAGATAACTATACAATTTACTGCCTTCCTCACTGCAGACCCTCAGTCACATGCCCTTCCTTTTCATTACCTTCTTCAACCGAGCTACAGTGTCATTTATCACGTTTATCTTAACCTATCATGTCCACAATACTCATTTCTTTTCATTCTGTTATCTGGTCAGAAGGAGAACAGGCCCAGAGTGGATTGTCATCCTGCCTGGACCCTCCTCGCACCTCTGAAGGTTTCCTAACAGCGCCCCCATCAGGAGACGTCACCCCAACCACCCCTGCCCCACACGAGCAAGCCCTCGTGTCTCTTGAAACAGCCATCAGTCAGCAGGTGCACCAGCCAATCACTGAGCTGCTGCTGGCTGACTCCAATCCTAATTCTCATGGCGCCTTGGCAGGGGCGGGGATTCCCCAGCTCTCAGCACCTGATAGGCCGAATTGTGAGGCAGAAGCATCTCAGATGGAGATGTCACCTGTACCCATTATTGGTGAGAGAGGAGGAGGAGGAGCATTGGATGCAGTCAGGGAAGGTAGATTAACTTTGAATCCTGTAAAATTAGATTTTACACACTGTGGTTCAGTGGAATGACTTTAACATTCACATCACGGTGAATTCTTATCCTTATTCTACTTAAAAATGCCATGGGTAAAATATCTGTGAAGAGGCTTAGCCTTTATCAGAATTATTGTATAATCCCACTGCATTCTACATGCAACAACTGCATGTACTTTCCCCCACCTTTTACATTGGGTATGTTGAATTGTCTACTAATCTCTTCTTCCTGCTGTCTGTCTCAGCTTCTCTCAGTCCAGATATAGCTGAAAGTTCAGAGCCTGTGCCAGTGGGTGTATCTCAGCTTGAAGGTTCACCCATGGATACAAGCAGTCCTGCCTCAGGAACGCAGGAAGAGCCAGCTGCCAGCTCCGCTCCACCCAATCACATGTCTCAGGAACTGTCAGGAAGTGGTGACAGTGGCCTCACAGACAGGCAAACAGATGGAGAAACAGGGTGTGTATTTGGACCACAGTACTTCTTAGATAAATAGATCAGTAGGGATTGGCTGTTATTGCATTGTTGTTTTTCTTTTTTTTTTTTTTTTTTTATAAAGTGCCTTTATTTTCTTCATTACAACTGCAATATGTATGAAAAATGAATAAAATAACAATTAATAGTATTAATAAAATACTACAAAAAAGTTTACAATTAATATTATATTAAAATGTTACTGTTAATCTAGAACATAGTGGGTGGAATCCTGCTAATATAATGTTTAGAATTGTTTGCACAAAATTGGTCAATTTACAAATAATGTTTACATAATACACATCTTGTTAACAAGGTTGTTGGATTTAGAGCTAACAATATGCCTGAAGGTCCGTTTAGTCATTTATTGGCCAATGATGATGGTTAAATATTGCTTAAATTATCTACCAATCACTTGTTTCTGCTTTCTTCCATTTAAAAGTAAATTTGCTATTTAATTTTAGTAAGCAAGGGACCACACATCTACCAAAAAGAATTATATACTTGGTTTTGTATGACTATTGAATTCTTACCATATTATGATCTTTATTTCAGCTCAACTTCTGTTTCATCCCCTGGTGAAACCATGCCTCGGAGTGACAGTGCAGATAGCCAATCGCAGGCAATCCAGGAGGAGCCCCTCCCATCCACCAGCAATGAAGAGGATGACCCTCTGGCAGGTTGGTTTTTCAGTTAAGATTGATGATGAATATAGCCATGAGCCATTCCTCAACTTTGTATCAAATTTTCTGTCACTTCCTTGCAGGCATCAGTCTGCCAGAAGGTGTGGACCCATCTTTCTTGGCAGCGCTGCCTGAAGACATCCGTCGGGAGGTGCTGCAGAACCAGCTGGGAATAAGACCTCCTTCTCGGCCTCCTGTCGCCTCCACGTTGGCAGCGACAGCTAGTACTGTGCTGGCAGGAGGGCCAGGGCTTACTGAGGTTAGCCCAGAATTCCTAGCTGCTCTCCCACCTGCAATTCAGGAAGAGGTATGAGTAACAAATGCAGAGTGATTAAAATAAATTGTCTGAATAGGAAAAAGTCTTCATGGAGTTGATGAATATTTTCCTGTGCTATCAGGTCTTGGCCCAGCAACGTGCAGAGCAGCAGCGTCGAGAGCTATCCCAGCAACCTCCACAGGGTGATCAACCTCTAGACCCTGTCACGTTCATCCAGACCCTGCCCTCTGAGTTGCGGCGATCCGTTCTGGAGGACATGGAGGATAGTGTGCTGGCAGTCATGCCCCCAGATATTGCAGCAGAAGCTGCGGCACTGCGGAGGGAACAGGAGGCCAGGCAGAGACAGCTGATGCATGAGAGGTTGTTCGGTCACAGTTCTTCCTCAGCCCTGTCTGCCATCCTGCGCTCACCTGCCTTCACCAGCCGCCTCGGTGGCAACCGTGGGGTACAATACACTCGATTGGCTGTGCAAAGAGGAGGAACATTTCAAATGGGAGGGAGTGCCAATCACAGCCGGTGAGTGTGACGATAAAAAGGGTTTGGTGCTTGAAAAATACCAATAATAAAAATGTCCATGCTTTATCTGATGGTTTTTGGCATGAAATTAAATCAAAATGATATGTTTGGTTTTTTTTTTTGTTTTTTTTTTACACTTTAATGCCCTGCAGGGACTATTTTTTTATATTATTCACGCATGCTTCTAAATGCAACTTACAGTTTGCACATGTATTTTAGTTCCAAATGTTAGTGAAACACTTGCACTGTATTTATGAACAAGTAAATTTAATATTTCTAAATCATCTTTTGTTGTTTTTGAATGTAGGCCCTCTAGCTCTAACGTTGATTCTCTTCTGCGTCTGCGGGGGCGTCTCTTGTTGGACCATGAGGCCTTGTCCTGCCTTCTAGTGCTGCTTTTTGTGGATGAGCCCAAGCTCAATACCAGCCGCCTCCACAGAGTGCTGCGTAACTTGTGCTATCACTCTCAGACACGTGGCTGGGTCATCCGCAGCCTCTTGTCTATCCTTCAGCGTAGCAGCGAGAGTGAGCTCTGCCTGGAGACTGCACGCCTGGAGGAGTCCCGTGGCAAGCGCTCCCTAGGCCAGGGCTCATCCAGTGGAGGAAAGGCTTCCTGTTCATCTACGCAGGCTGCTGTATCCTCTTCGTCGTCATCTTCCTCTCTGGAGCTGATGAACAGAGTGGAGTCGCGTAGTTCCAGTCAGCTCTCCTGGCTGTCCGTTTCAATGGACGCAGCTTTGGGATGCAGGACCAACATCTTTCAGATCCAGCGGGTGTCGGGCAGAAAGCACACAGAGAAGCATTCGGCAGGAGTGGGCATGAGCTCTGGAGGGCTCGGAGGTGGCGTTTCAGGAGCGGGAGTAGCATGTGCAGGAGGAGGAGGAGGTGGATCAACTGTTCACATCCACCCACAGGCTGCTCCAGTTGTATGTCGACATGTACTGGATACCCTCATCCAACTGGCCAAGGTACTAGACCACCTATAGCCAAAGGGCACTCATCACTTGTTAATGCATTAGGCATGTGTAAGATTTATACAAATTTAAATGTGGTATTGAGTTAAAGGCATAGTTCACCCAAAAATTAAAATTGTCATTAATTGTCCTCATTTCCTTCCAAACCCAAAATCCTCTGAACACAAAGTAAGATATTTTTTAGATCCAAGAGCTCTCTAACCCTCCCATAGACAGCAAGGGTCCTACCATGATCAAGGTCCGAAAACATAGGAAGGACATCAGTAAAATAGTTTTCTTTGGGCACAAAAAGTATTCTGGTAGCTTTGTAAAATTACGGTTGAACCCCAGATTACAGGTTTGGAATGACAAATTAATGACATAATTTCCATTTTTGGGTGAACTATCCCTTTAAGTAACTAATGAGTTGTCTTCTCAAAAACAAGTTTCAAACTTTTTTTTTTTTATGACAAAGAAGTTCAAACATTAAATGTGATTTAAAGTAATATGCAAAATGTACTAATTATACAGATGAAAAGCCAAAGCAATAAAGAACATTTCTTTTTTTCTTCTAGGTATTTCCCAGTCACTTCACTCAGCAGCGCTGTAAAGATCCCCTGTCATCATCCTCATCAGAGTTGGACACTCGTCTTTGTGTCGGCTCAACACTGACTCCCAGTGGAAGCTACAGGTCTGGTGGCACCAGCCAGAGCAACTCCTCTGCTACCCTGAGTAATCCCACTTCTACCCACAATTCCCTGAGTGCCTGTACAGTTACAGCACAGTCCCTGGGCATTTCCACTGATTTCTGGGATCTCCTGGTCAAGCTGGACAACATGAATGTGAGCCGTAAAGGCAAGGCCTCCATGAAGACTCTGCCTCTAGGGGGTGCTGGTGAGACAGAAGGGGCTCTGTTGAGCCTCGAGGCATCTCCATTGGGCCAGCTGATGAACATGCTCTCCCACCCAGTGATCCGCCGTAGTTCCCTTCTTACTGAGAAACTGCTCCGTCTGCTCTCTTTGATTTCCATCGCTCTGCCTGACAACAAGGCCACGGAGGTTCCAGCCAGCCACCCAGTGCCTCAGGCCCCGAATGCCACACCCTCTGCACCTGCCACTCAAACCACAGCAGGGTCCGGGACCATCACATCGGTGGGAGGTACAGGAACCATGCAGGGCTCAGTGGTCCCGACGCCCTCTCAACCAGCCACCACAGTGTCTGCTGCAACAAGCAGCACCACCACCTCTGGCAGTATTGCTGGTGAGTCTCTCTTTATAGCATTAAAAACAGTTTAAAACATGGATTAATATGGAAAGTTCTGGTTCTTGAATAAGATTGGCTGAGCCACATTTTAAGCTGTTTTAAAATCTATAAATTAGGGCTTTTCAGACTGTTTTCATTTTAGGCTGGAGTATCCCTTTAACACTATTAGGAGTGGGTGATATGTATAACACTGTTGATTGACCAGACAATTGTGTTTGTGATTTTGACCGTAAAATATTCAAATGTTATATCTCATTATTTTAGCAGGAAAACCGAAGCCAGCAGTGAGCAGCACAGACATTGAAACCAAACTGGCCTCTGCTGGACTAACAGAGAAACAGCTGCAGCTCTCTGTGGAGGTATTTAATGATGGTGCACGCACATATGTCTCCTCATGTATGGTTCTCCTAACCCTGGGCTCTTTTGACCCAGCTCAGCAGGCGGATTAGTTACCTCCTGTGGTTTGTGTCCAGGTGCTGACATCACACTCGTGTTCAGAGGAAGGTCTGGAGGACGCGGCTAACATCCTGCTGCAGCTGTCCAGAGGGGACTCACCAACCCGAGACACTGTATTGAGACTTCTACTCAGCGGGGCACGTCAGCTCGGATACACTCTCTGCAAACAAATCGGTCAGTACTACATTACTACCCTGTTTTTGGTAGTATGGTCACTCATGGCATGATTAAGGGCTGAATAGTAAAGATGTATTATATGGGAAGGAATATGCTAATGTACTCGTGATTGTGTTATCACCATCGTGAAGGTTTGTGAATAATCTGTTTTGAAATTGTGAAAGGTAATCTCTTTATTTTGTCTCTGGTCTGTATAGGCACTTTACTGGCGGAGTTGAGGGAGTATAACCTGGAGCAGCAGAGAAGAGCACGTGCTGATGCTCAGTCTCCTGAAGCTCATGAGGACCCATCTATATCCACACGCCTAAAGGGCAAGATGACCAGCAGGTGAGGACAAACTTTCAGCCTAAGTTACCGTTTGGGGTTGACTTTCATTGAATTTTTTTTTGAAAGTATATTAAGACTTATCTATTGTTCTAAACTATTAAAATAAGACTTTATTTGATTAGAAATCAGTATTACTGTGAATTCATTTTTTTTTTTTTTTTTTCAAAACCCCATGAACACTACAGAATATCATTAAACATTATAAAGAGTATACTTTCCCACCGCTACATTTATCAAACACAAAATGACATTAAAAATAAGTTGTAAAATAAAGTAATATATGCAAATACACAAATTAAATAGAAATAAAGATGAAATGACATTCACTGATGTCTTAAAAAAAAAAAAAGTAAAGCAGAGTTTATTTATAGTACACTGGATTTCAAATTAGATTCATCTTTACATAAGATTCCATAATGATGAATCTAATTTGCAATCCAATTTACTACAAAAAACCTCTGCTTTACCTTCTATTGCATATGTTAATTTTTCAAGAGTAAGGTTGTCAAACATTTCTTTAATCCACTGTGAAAGAACAGGACTTTGGATGTTTTTACATCTATAGTAATAACACTTTTAGCTTATTTTAAACTGAAATCTATGAGCATCTTTTTGCTGGCATTTACTGACATTCTCAGGATATATATGCAATAAACAAAGCTTTGATTCCAAAAGAATATTTTCTCCGGTCATTTCACAGACTACGCCAAGAACCTCCCTCCAGAACATTTGCAGCTCTCTACACTATTTTATTATTGTTATTATTATTATTACAATTTATAATAACTTTGCTGTTATTATAGTTGTGCTTCTGAATATTTTTGTGAAAACTTATAATTTCTTTTTAGGATTCCTCGATGAATAGAAAGTTTGAAACAACGTAAATGTTTTGTAACATTATTGTCTTTACTGTCACTTATGATCTTTAAAACAAATATATATATATTGTCTTTGCTATATATATGTCTTTGCTAAAGTAAAAAAAAAAAAAAAAAATTCACAAAAGGAAAAAAAAACAACACTTAACTGTTAAACAATAGCCTCTAGATATAAACTGGTTTAAATCTTCTTTGATATGATTAATGTTGATAAGCTAAATTAGTGAAAATGAAAAGGGTTCTTTCCAATAACAGTACTTGTTTTTAACTGAATTGCAGATTTGATGGGTCAGAGAGTGTGGTGATTGTGGCTGCTCAGAAGCGCACATTAGGTGGTCGTGAGCTGCAGCTGCCCTGCATGAGCTCTCTCACATCCAAGACCTCCACGCAGAAGTTTTTCCTGCGTGTGCTGCAGGTCATCATTCAGCTTAGAGAAGACACACGGCGGGCTAACAAGAAAGCTAAACAGACAGGAGGAAGACTGAGTAAGTAACTCTGTTTTAACACAGAGGCGTCCTCTAATCCTTTAAGAACATTTCCACGCTTCATTTTGAACCTTTCAATTGACTCCCTTCTCCCATTGAGTGATATAGACAGCTTCAGAGGTCTCTCTATATTTATCCTCCATTTGTCTGCAGGTTCGACCAGTCTGGGCTCGGCCAGCAGTATCCAGGCTGCGGTTCGTCAGCTGGAGGCTGAAGCGGACGCCATCATTCAGATGGTGAGAGAGGGGCAGAGGGCACGCCGTCTACAGCAGGCTCCCCCACCCTCTTCATCTGCATCCTCTTCCGCTGCTGCTGCATCCGCTGCTGTGGCTGTGGCTGGATCGTCTGCCCCCAATACCTCTGCAACCAACAACCCCCCCGCTGGCACGGCCAGCGCAGCCACGGTTAGCATGGGCCGCACTGACAGCAGGCAGACTGCTACTGACTGTACTCACCCTCACACACACTCATGTTGTTCATAATGTCCTGAGTATTTCTTAATGTTGCTATCTGGCTTATCCCTTATTACTGATTTACTTAGTAAAATTACAATCCATGTTTTGAGGGACATAGGGCAGGACGAAAGCCCTCTTTTTCTCTCTCTCTCTCTCTCTCTCTCTCTCTCTCTCTCTCTCTCTCTCTCTCTCTCTCTCTCTCTCTCTCTAAATGAACAATAATTTATGTATTGAAATTTTAATAGCTTAAAGGTGCCATCTGTAATGTTTGGCAAAAAAAATCAAGTCATACTCCACATTCCATACCAGATGGGGGCAGTATGCCTCAATAAAGTGAATTGGTCTACTCTAGAGTAACAAACGAGAAACGGCATAGTCTCTATGCTCCGCCCCTACTTTCACAACAACACTACAGCCATAGCTGAAGCCTAACTGTGCGTTCACACCACCGGCGTCTAGAGCGTCAAAATCACTCTTGCCGCTCTGCTCACGACGCTGCAGAAAGATTTGTGAGCGCTCAGACGCTCTAACGTAGATCGAATGCTTATTTTGTATTTAAAGCGGCCGCAAAGCAAACAAGCTTGTTGATCTCGTGCAGACTAACCACAAGGAGTTATAAGTTAACCTCATTAAATATTGTTGTGGACCTTGGTCCACGTATCACTTTTAATTTATTTTTTATGTCCTTGTACGCAAACAGGGACACATCATAGATTAATACAAACGCTAAACGGCAATAATCAACCTGTCCTTTATTCTGCTTGGGAACTAATGTGCCAACCCTCAAGCATTCACCGTGAGACACACACAATTGACTCTTTTCACACGCTTTCACGCCACACATCAATTTTTTCACGCACAGAAAAACCACGAAGCAAACAGGACACGGAGACCAACAGACTAGACAGAGCAGGTTAGTTATGATATAATAAAATGGGTAACGTTAAGTTATAGCTAGCTAATTATCAAACGCAGCTACGGTTAGCCATCGCTAACATTAGCACGTTTATCGAACAGCCTTCGATACATTTCTATGTTATAACTTCCCGAAAACAAATACACAAACATATAAAACAAACTTCTAGCGAAATACTAACAGCATCTAACTTACCAATCGAAAAGAAATGTTGCAAGTTCAGAGTTGAACCTCATTTCTTTAAGGTCCATCAGTTGTCTCCAGCGATTAAAAGCAGTGCCGATGTTTACTCTGGTTCGGCTCCTTTTCTTATCGGATTTGATTTGTGATTCCGAGCGCGGTTGTTTCCCTGTAGCGGGTGGTGGTCTCTTGCCAAGGGCTTGAGCCATAATTTCTCTCTCTTCCCTGAACTGAAAATAAGTACTGTGCTGTACTTTCCACATGATTGACATCAGGTTCAGGCACGCCCACAAGCCGTGCGAGTTATTCGTGTATTGCAGGTTGGCTGGTGGTTATGTTGCCCGCATACCGCCTCCCATGGCCGAAACTGGTATTACGACACCTGTCGGGCTGGGGCTAGTAATGCTAATGCTAATTAAGGTTGATATCTCTGCAGCTCTATAACTTGACATTTTTTTAATGACATCATCGCCCTTTTTCTTCTCATTCTTTTGATGCGTGTAGGTCATGTTATGGATATTTTTACCTCAATTTTTGCATATGGCACCTTTAACAATTAATTGGGTAAACTGCAATATTTAACTTTTTTTCAGTTTAAAAGAAATGATTTGGAAATTCATGCAAAAGTGATTAAGACTTTTCAACCTGAGAGTGTTTTATTATTATAATCTTTAATATTTTCATATTCAAGAGATGAAATATCCTATCAAAAAGTACTTTAGGAAACCTAATAAATTTCAATTAAACTGACTTTGAACTCATTATCCTTAGTTTTATATCACCAACAAAATAATTGCAAAATATCTCAATTGTTTATTATACGGACAAGCCCTGGTTAAACATCAAATATCATGATGCAAGTAAATATTAGCTTGCAGTTCAAATTAGGGGTGGGCGATATAGCCTCAAGATATTTCAAGAATATTTGCGATTAATGATATTCAAGACAATATACAAAAAAATAGGGAAAAACTTTTTATTGATTGCAGCTGGTAGGCAATCATTAAAATTGTCTTAACTTTTTTTTTTTATTTAACAGAACAACCGTAAAATTACAAAACTAACATTTATGCATGTTGATGGAGCTTTTATTTTGACAGAAACCCATACGAAGTCCTCAGTGCTGCTTTTTGTTGACAGCAGCAGATTTCCAAATTACTCTCATTACTAATTTGGGAAGATGCACATATTACATTGTCATATGACTTGTAAAAATTCATAAAAATGTTACTGAGCAACTGACAACAGTTTCATTGCAGATTTCCCTCGTGGTTTGGACTTTGAACCTTGAGACAGGGCTATGTGAACACATGCAATATTAGAGAATATAACGTTCTGCGGTGTATTTAATTGTATAAGTCCATTTCACGATTTTAATCATCACACAGTAACCAGCACCAACCACCCCTTCCTCTTCTCATCAGAGACATGAGATTCTGCACTACACGGTCTCTCACTGTTGGTGCTTGTCATGATTTTTTGTTATCCTGGACAGTATGATATGGCACACCCCTAGTTCAAATTAAAACTATGCGCCCTCTGAAAGATCACCTCAGCTCTATTTATCAAACACCTGGACACTATTTTAAAAGTTACTAAACTTACACTGAACTCACAATTGTTTTCCAGTGACAAAGTAATTTTGTCATAAGACCTACCAGTGACTCTTTCCTAAAACCCAAATCTCTGTTCCACTTCTCCACTGCTCTGCCTTCCACTGCATTGTACTGCATTTAATGCACAGTCTGTATAGTGCAGTGTTTGAGATATTTGAATGTTGCATGCATCCAGCTTTGTGATTTTTTTTTTTTTTTTTTTTTTTTTTTCTCCTCTCTCATCTCTGGCTTTGTCTCTTTGTGTGTGGTTTGGCTGGCTGTCAATGCTTTTTTGCTTAAGCTCCATCCCAACCCCCCTTTTCTCGACAATGTCTGAATGTTTTGATGCATGATACCGAGTCTCAAGCACTGCTTCTGGTTTCAGTCTGTGATTACCCCCATTTCATCTTTTTCCTACATTATACACTCTGTTTGTCTCTTCTTCTCTGTCGGGGGAATTGTATTGAATCTCACCCTGTTCCTTGGTTCCCCTGGTTCAGTCGGAGGTGCACTCAGTTGCCGAGCCCCCAGCAGCTCAAAGAGATGATTCGCCCATGGATGTGGACCAGCCCTCACCCCTAGAGCAGGACCAGGCAGCATTAGGTGAGGACCAATGAAACAATAGATGTGACGTGATGGCTTAGGAACATCAGTGGCTGGAATTATAGCATCGAAATCACTGAATTTCTTTATCATATGTGATAGTAGCACTGCAAGGGATCTACCAGTTATATGGTCTTAAAGTAATTTTTGAAAATGGATTAAAATGTGCTTACCCGATGCTGCGTTGATGTATCTTGAGAAAAATCCTGGTCTAAAATGACTGTTTATATAGAATGCATGTTAAAATATGGTTTGTGTGTGTGTGTAGGTGAAGAGAGCAGCAGTCAGCAGGAGCAAGAGGAGCGTTTACCTGACCTGCCACTGTTGAGTGAGCAGCTGTTGCTGGATGAGCTTTGGGATATGCTAGGGGAGTGTCTGAAAGAGCTCGAGGAGTCTCATGACCAACATGCAGTTTTAGGTATATTGATTTATTTTTGAATGTTTTCAGAAATAAAGGAATTATTTTGTGCTAACAGTTCTCTTTATACTGCTGTAGTGCTGCAACCTGCAGTGGAGGCCTTTTTCCTGGTGCACGCCACTGAGCGGGAAAGCAAACCTCCGGTTCGAGACACTCGAGAGAGCCAGCTGTCACACATCAAGGACGAGCCACCCCCCCTGTCCCCCGCTCCACTTACCCCCGCCACCCCCTCCTCTCTGGACCCCTTCTTTTCCAGGGAGCCCTCCTCTATGCACATCTCCTCCAACCTGCCTCCAGACACACAGAAGTTTCTGCGTTTCGCAGGTGAGTCAGTCAAACACAAGCTGTCTTGTGGTCCCTTATGGAGGTTCACACAGTGTAAAGGAACACATGATGAATACAGATGAAGGCTGTCCTCGAAATGAACTCCTCTTCTGTCTAACAGAGACCCACCGCACAGTGCTGAATCAGATCCTGCGACAGTCCACCACTCATCTGGCAGATGGGCCATTTGCCGTTTTGGTTGACTACATCCGCATTTTGGACTTTGATGTCAAGCGCAAGTAAGATACTGCCTTTTATCCACCAAATTCAAAAGGAAAAGTTAGTATTTAAAACGTTATAATAATGTCATACAGCCTTCACTGAGCGCTTTACACAGAAGCACGGGAGAGTTTGAAAGCCGTGTCTCTGAGGATGCCTAATATATCTGCACATCTACAGATGGATCCGCTGACAGACGCTTGATTTCAAACCCTCCCCTGTGCTTCTGTGTAAGTGCACAAGGAAGAGTGTGACATGATGATCATTCTAGCCAACATCTGTCATATCTGTTGAGCGTGTGAACACGTTGGCCAATCAGCAGTTTTCAGAATCCACTCAAATGTTAGAAGGAAATGGACGTTTTTAAATTTTCAGTACTGACTGGTAAAAATGTCAGTATTTTTGACAACACTAATGACAAAACATTATAAGAAAAAATAAATTAAAGGATTTTTTCTCCTCGATACTGTAATCCTATTAATGTAATGCAAACAACATGTAATTGCAATTACATTTTGTATTACCTTGATTTTGATGTAATACTACTTATAAATTAGTGTATTATCAAGAATCATTATGGAGAATGCAAATTACAAAAACTCTTAAGTGAAACATCTGTTATGTAGAATGTGGAAAATGTAATTTCAGTACATCTAAACAGTCTTTTTGTTTATGCAAAATAAACTTTATCATTTTTATTATACGATTTTGGGGTGAAAATCCTGTTGCATGTTTTTGTGTGTATTTGTTTTTTGGAGGGTTCTCCTTCTTATTGAGGTTTCTACTTTATCTTTTTTATTTTATTTTTTCTATGGGTCGAGTCTTTTATCTAATAAGAGTGTCTCTTAGGTATTTCCGTCAGGAATTGGAGCGTCTGGATGAGGGCCTGAGGAAAGAGGATATGGCCGTCCATGTGAGGAGAGACCATGTCTTTGAAGATTCTTACAGAGAGCTGCACCGCAAGAGCCCAGAGGACATGAAGAACAGACTGTAAATATCTCACGCAAACCTGCTTAGTATTTTACATATAGCTGCAAGAGCAGGGCAGTTTAGTTTCATTCTTATGGATTCTTTCTCTACAGGTATATAGTGTTTGAAGGAGAGGAGGGTCAGGATGCAGGTGGGCTGTTAAGGGAGTGGTACATGATCATCTCCAGAGAGATGTTCAACCCTATGTACGCCCTGTTCCGCACTTCTCCTGGCGACCGGGTCACCTACACCATCAACCCGTCCTCCCACTGCAACCCCAACCATCTCAGCTACTTCAAGTTTGTGGGACGTGTGGTGGCTAAAGCAGTCTATGACAACAGGCTATTAGAGTGTTACTTCACACGCAGCTTCTACAAGCATATCCTGGGCAAGAGCGTCAGGTACTGAATCTGCCAAGTTTAGGTTTTATTTATCTCAACAATCTTTATAAAACAAGCTGAATTTATTTTTATTTTTTTGTGGTTCTTAGGTATACAGATATGGAAAGCGAAGACTATCCCTTCTTCCAGGGTCTGGTGTACTTGTTGGAGAACGATGTGTCCACTCTGGGCTACGAGCTGACATTCAGCACAGAGGTATTCATTTTGATACCAAACGTACTACCTTATTTCTGTCGTTTTGATTTATGAAGAAACCAGCATGATAATCACCTCCTCAAATGTTCTCAGGTCCAAGAGTTTGGCGTGTGTGAAGTGAGAGATCTGAAGGCCAATGGTGCAAACATCATTGTCACAGAGGAGAATAAGAAAGAATATGTGCATCTGGTCTGCCAGATGAAGATGACAGGTGAGCTTACACTTCAATAAACGTCACTGCTAGTAAGGAACGGGGAGGTTCAGGAGTGTGTCAGGGAGCTGAAACATCTGTGTTTCTCAGGTGCAATCCGTAAGCAGCTGGCTGCCTTCTTAGAGGGCTTCTACGAGATCATCCCCAAGAGACTGATCTCCATTTTCACTGAGCAAGAGCTGGAGCTGCTCATCTCCGGCCTGCCCAACATTGACATTGACGACCTCAAGGCCAATACAGAATACCACAAATATCAGTCCAGTTCTATTCAGGTTTGTACACGAGGTCAAAAGGACAACATAAACTGATTCTATTATTTATTACGGTTTTATGAATGATGTCTTCATCTCTGCACATCATTCTGAAGTCTTCCTTGATCTTTGATCAAAATGTAATTTACTGCTGTTACACAGCCAAGGAAAGGATCATAACCCACATAGTGCTGCAGGGATGACGTATTTTTGCAGGCTGACCTGGAATTTAAGGTCACCCTGGTTCTCTCAATAGAATTTTTCCATTTGGCTTTTGGATTATCTCTGTGACCAGCAAGTGTTTAGGATTCTTATATATTTTACTTATCATCAACAATCTTCACAAATTTTTTAAGCCTACATTTTGCCTTAAGTGAAAAGCTAAAGTAAGGCTAAAAACTTCTATGTCAGCCCCACTGAGCTTCCGACAACTCTTTAAATCTTTATGTAAAATATTAGATGAGTTTTCCTGTTCGGCGTGATGTTTAATGTCCCCAATAAACTAAAATGTTGTCCCATTTTGTAACTTGTTAGCAACCACCCATTTCAAGACAAGTAAAAGTGGGATAATGTATTTTATGATGTAGAATAAAACATATCTTGAGCTTGTTAACCACAGACCAAAAACCCATTGACTTTGAGGCAGTGGAACCAGAAGTGCAGAAATCCTGGAGCACTCTGTAATTTTATAACCAGCAAGTTATTTTCCTGCTATGTTTTGTACATGTTTTTTTTATTATTATTGTCTTAATACTGTCCCTTTAAAGCATTTACTTCTCCAGATGTATCCTGTACCTGATTTCAATTTTCTCTCCTCATCACTCTCCACAGATCCAGTGGTTCTGGCGTGCATTACGATCCTTTGACCAGGCTGACCGGGCTAAATTCCTGCAGTTTGTTACAGGCACATCTAAAGTGCCACTGCAGGGCTTTGCTGCACTGGAAGGAATGAATGGCATCCAGAAGTTCCAGATCCACAGAGATGACCGCTCCACTGACCGCCTGCCCTCTGCGCACACTTGGTAAATGAGTCCTGATGCCTCAAAACACACATTACAAATGTTTCCACACGATGCATTCAGAAATTCCATAATGCATTTCTAAAATCTCTATGCTGCATGCATGGCATGGCAATTGTGGTCTTATGCACAACCAAAAATTCTTTGACACCTCTTATTCTCTCTCTCCTTCCAGCTTTAATCAGCTGGACCTCCCAGCGTATGAGAGCTACGAGAAGTTAAGACACATGCTGCTGATGGCCATTCAGGAATGTTCTGAAGGCTTTGGACTGGCCTAAATACTCTCCTAAACCCACACACAGACACACTCACAGAGATATGTAGACTTACATGTTGTTAACTTATGACACACATGCATATACACACACTATCATACATATGGCCAAGATCTACTTCTAATCCACATTAAAACAACAGATGGACGGCTAAACGAGTGACAGAGATGTATTGACATTGCCTACACACAGAGCCTCTCATTGACACACCGAACTGTATTTGGTATGTGTGTGTGTCTCACTTCCCTATTAAAATTACAGAGCCTGAGAGGATCACAAAGGATATCTGCGGACTAATATAAAAGACATTTTTCTCCATTTAGTTTGGTTTCTCTGTACAAAAGGTTTGGGAGTTTATTACGTTTAATCTTTTTTGTTCTTCTCTGGCTGTTAAAAAGGAGAGGACTGTTTTGTGTGTGTAAAGAGGATGGTTGTAACCCTCTGGCGGGGGAAAAGAAAAGTTGATTGTCCTCTGTTCCTAATGTGTGACCTCACTAGCTTTGCAAATGGGAACTTTAATTTGGGGGAGGGGAAGTCTCGGACAAGGGCGGGAGGGCGAGAACATGGAGTGAGGTTTTGGCGAAATTGCAGATGTGCAGGGATTTTCAGAATGGGGACATTTTTAGGCAACTTTTGTGGTATTTTTGGAGAGGAACAACGATTTGAGAAGTGAAGGATTGAGACGTTGAACCGCGGGTGCTCCGACACATGCGGTTACCCAACTGCTGATGCAGCCTCTCAGCAGCTAATCAGAACGTAAATTGCTACATAAATAAATGCATAAAATGAGCCCACTGTGTCCTCTAGAGTTGTTTCAATGTATGCCTTACACATTTGCTCTGACAGGAGCAAATATCATTTATATGTTAAGAAATATACTGATGGAGGTCCATGGAAACTAACTTGACACATGCTGTGGGGTCCAAGTATTAAAAGCTCTATTCTTCATCCTGAGTTATGTATGAGGAATTCTGTCCAGTTATTGATCACCTGCACGAGTGTCACATTTATTGCTTTGGGTTTTTGTGTATCAGTATTTTAGGACCGGCTTTTTAGCCTTTGTTCTTGCCCTCTCCCATTCTCATTACATGGGAGCTGATGTGAAGTGCCATGAGTAGCTCAGACCATCTAGAGCTTCCAGTTATGTCCCAGCCGGGCTTCCATGCTGTTACAGTTACAAGATCCAGTTCATCACGCCTGCTTTCTCCTCCTCACCCCAGACTGCAGGAGTCCACTCAACATAAAGTGCAAGATCAAAGGTGAGCGAGGATGTTGGAGCCGTGATCATTTGCTGAATTTCAGTGTTTCTTCTGTTGGTTCTATTGTACCCAGAAAATATTCATTTAAAAAAAAAAAAAAAGTGGTATACCAACATTGACCAGTTGCTTGTAAATCTCTCATTGTTCTTTGTCAACATAACATTAAATGTTTTGTCAACTTGTTTTCTTTCAATTGACACCGGTTTTGTTTCTATTTTTTGGAACCAACTGATTGCAGGCCTCTTTGATCCGAGCTCAGCACCTCTGAATTTGAATAAAAAAAAAAGAAAATATATAGATATTTTTTGTTAATGTTTCCTCAAAAATGGACCTGCATGAGCTTAGATTAATCAAAAAGAAATACAAAACAGCCTAGTCAAAAGCAAACAAGTTGACCAAAAATGTAATCCAATATTTGTTAACAATATATCATAAATTATAGCATATGAAGCCTGTTTTATATATCATATTTTGGGGGAAGTTGTTACACCCTGTGAGCAAAGTCGGCAAGTTATTGTCCAGTGTGATAACATTTAACAAGCATTTTCGGGCAAAAGAAAATCCTCTCCAGGTCAAAATGACCGGAATACAACATGAAGGTTAAACCATCAGAATGGGCCTATAACTCCCTGTAATGCAGACTACGAAAGTTAACCCCCACCCCAAAAGTGTAGGAAATTATGCATCTGCAAGTAACCGACTATTCTGTCCTTATTGTTTGCATTCATTTGTTTTAATTCTCATTAAAGGTGTATGCAGTAGTGCAACTTGCTATAAAAAGAGTTTCCAAGGTCAGACTAAAACTGATGTTGTACATGGTTTACCTCAACATTGTATATCCAGAAAAACTTCTCATAATATTTTGACTAATCTTTTATGAGTTTGCATTTCAGGCTGGCCAGCAGAGGGAGTGCAGTGATCTATTAGTTAATACATTTACACAAAATACTTTTCTAAAAAAATAATTTCTATTAATTCCAAACATTTTTCTTTCAGGTAAAAATTAATTGGTAATGGTGATCTGGATACATGATGTTTGATTAAACAGGAAGTGCCTTTGTTTTTGTTTTGCCTGATCAATAAACAAATCGATAGTTATTAATAATGCAAGCAGTGTGGAGAAGGCATTTGTGTTGGTATCCAAAACAAAGCAGCTCTTATGGTTTTCTCAACATTTTTCAGTCTCCAGAGTTTATCTTTTATCTACAGATTTATATTTGGGGGAACGTCTAGCGCCAGGCATAAGGCCAGTTCATTAATGAAGTGTGTTGTTTTTTTTTTTTTTTTTTAGAAATAGCCAGAGCACTTTTAGTGTAGTGCAGTGTGCATAAATCAGCTTACATATTGACTATCCTGGAGAAATGATAAGGTAGGAAATAAATGGACTGCTTCATTTTTCAGGCCGACTGAAAGGCAATTAACTTCATGCTCCTAAATGAGAATGTATATTTTAACCTTGAGTAGTGCTTATGATTATTTCCTGAACAGACATCTCTTTAATGCTATTATATAAAGCTGTGAAAAGCTTCACTGTATGATCCAGCAAATCTTATTGTTTGCAGAGGATGTTATAATTAGTTTTAGGCCATTATGCATATGTAATAACAATCAGTGACTCTGTTTATGGGAAACAATTAAGAGCTTCTGAGATTTAAATAAATGCACTGATCATTTTCAGAGTTTCATTTTAGATTTTTCAATTCTATGACAATCTGTGAAAAGTCGGCGCGATTGAATTAACAGTTGCTTTTTTAGTGGCAACATCTTTCACATTTTCACCGGTTGTTCAGTGAATCCCTGCAGAACCCAAAGTGATGCCTTTTAAATGTTTTCTCACCTTTGTTCTTCTGCTTGACTTGCTTCTCATCAGTCTGGAAAATGGATTGGGAGTCTCAAATCAGAGGCTGAGAAAAGCTCTTTTCAGTAGCACAGACACCACTGCGGCTGGCATGACCTCATAGTCAAATTAACTTATGAACAGACTCTGCATTCTAGCAGTGCCCATAATAAATCATCAAGCGCTGACTTCCTCCTTCCTGTCTTCATCTCTGGTCTCTGTTTCCCTTTATCTTCATCTCTCTAACTCATTTTCAGCACAATAACCAGAGACCTCAAGAGAGGGAGATTAACGTCATAGCTTGTCCCACTTTAGATCCTGAGGAGAGAAGCTGGATGAAACAATTGTTTGTTTTTGTCTGTATTTGTGACCAAAAGACTGAAATAATAATGAGTACTGTTGTTACACTGTGTCCTCTCTTGCAGATTTAAAACATCATGCAGATGGGATCAGTAACTGTTAACCTGACATTTCAAGCCAGAGAGGTTGCATTTAAATGCACTTTACAACACTGGGCCGCTCTTGGGGTCTCTGGTGTAGCTTGGTTATTTTGCGGCTGCTAATAGATTAATTGAATTGATTAAATGGATGTGAGGTCATTCTGATGGTCTGACCTAGTGTTAATCACTGATTAATTGAAGGGCTTCTCTCCAACTCATGAATTATTCACACACCCAAAAAGTCCAGATTACTGAAACACATTACAATTAGTGCCATGTTTACAGTTTATATATATATATATATATATATATATATATATATATATATATATAGTATAAGACCAAAATTCTTAGTAGATTTGACTAAATTTCACATTTAATTTGATGCATTACTTGCTGTTTCATAATTTTTATTTTATAATAATTTACTTGCAATTTCTGAGTGAAAATGGTTTCAAAGTAATTCCTATACTATTTTGTTTGCTGTTTTGCAATTGTGCAGGAAATGTGTAATTATGCAATAATTGTATATATACAAATATTGTACATATTACATAATTATATTTTTTCAGTTACATATTTGTAAATGTAAATCATGTATATGTAATTTTAAAAAATATTCTTTAATTATGCAGATCATGTGTGTGTGTGTGTGTGTGTGTATATATATATATATATATATATATATATATATATATATATATATATTATATAATATATATATATATATACACACACACACACACACACACCATATATATACAGTGTGTATATACACACTCTGGAATATATACACAATCTTGGAATTGGTAGAGTTTGTAATTTTCTGAAGGATGTCTCTTATGCTCAGGCTGTTATTATAACTATACTGTGTGTGTGTGTATATATATATATATATATATATATATATATATATATATATATATATATATATATATATATATATGTATATGTATGTTGAACGTTAGAAAATTAACTAAATGGTAGGCAAGGGCATTGAAATCAAAAACAACATCCCATGTTTTCATTTCCAGTTCTTTTTTCTTTTTTTCCACCATCTCTAGAGTGCCACTATTTTATAAAAGAGCCCAGCTGTTTGATACAGAAATTCCCATAGAATTGTCCTTTGATCATAACGCTGTAATTTGGTTTTTGGTGGTTGACGGTCTGTAGTCTTTGCAAATCACCCTCATTCAAAGCAGCTGTTTTGCATGAGCTTTTGTTATTGAATTTGATGCCATTAATGCAAACTGGCAACTCCCTGCGCAAGGTTTTCAAGATGAACCTTCAAGCATCATTTGTCCTGCCTGATTCAGGATGTGCGCATGGTCCGGTCATGAACTGAGGTCCTTTAACAGAAGACTGGGCATTAGTTTCCAGTTAAAGGGCAGCGACTGGTGTTTTTCAGTGTGTGTGTGTGTGTGTGTGTCATGAGACACCTGCAGGAATGACTCTTGAGTGTAGCTCTGAACACAAAGCCAGATAATGTCACGTAACAAAGAAATTCATTCTAACTGCTCACAATCACTGACCTTTACTGTGTGTGTGTGTGTATATATATATATATATATATATATATATATATATATATAATATAGACTCGTCTGTAGTGTGCTTGCATGCAGACGGTGATTGTGTAGATGGAGAGATGAAAGCATCTGATTGTGAGTCCCCTTTCCTCATGAATCAAATTGTGCGTGATTCATTTGTCATTCAACCGTGCGCTAGTTTGAGTAAAAGGCTCCTTTAGTCACAATCTATCAGCCTCAAGAGTGGCTGAACAGATTTTACTTTTCCTTTCCCAGAAGTGATTTCATTCACAAATAAAATGGTTCAAATAGTTTAGAGGGGCATAAATGAAAGGTTTCCTCTTGCAGTCTATATCACACCTTTGTGCTCTTTACACTGTAAAAATGGTTTAAATATTTTTTTTCACATAATTATATTCCATATTTTAACTCTTTGAAATATGTTGTTTTGTTTTTTTGCTTGAAGTGAAATTGTGTATCATGATAATATATTTACCTTTTTTTTAATAAATGTAAACTTTGCTTCAGTCAGGTTTATGATGAAAAATAGAAAGAAAAAAATAGAAATATGCATTTATATACATGCTACTGTGCATATTACAATAATTTCTTATCAAGTGACACTGAAGATAAATTACATATAATATACAGTATTTAAAATACATAAATGTAAAATATATGTATAGAAATATTTGTATTTTATTTTACAATAATAGTGATTAATTTTATTTTTAGTGAGTAATTTCATTTAGTTTTATTGTTTTTATTTTTTGCACTGTGTATTGCACACACATATTAGTATAATTCCACACTACTGGATCTTCTCTTTCTATGTTTTATCCTCCACTTCCAAGGAGAGAGTGTAGGGAGGGATAAATGGAAAGCTTTCCCTGTGCCACCATACAAATGATGCATAACAATGCACCAATTAGCATAACGTATAGTTCTCATTCTTATTAGTCGCACCCACCAAACCAACCGCAAGAAACCTTTAATGGTGCTGTAGAACAGCTTTCTGCCTTTTACCAAGTCATCTCTCCTCTGCCTGACTGAATCTCTCCTCATCTTCTGACAGATCCTGCCAATCACCAGGGAAATTATGGACACATTTCATCTGGCACCAGGGGAATGCAGAGTGGAAATCAGGATGAAGACAATAAAGGAATGGTCAGAAAATGAAGGGAAGGGAGGAGAAGAGGAGAGTGAAGAAAAAGGGTGATGTCACTGGCTCTTGATGGCAGCCAATCAGAGACGGGGAGAGGCAGAGAGGGAGCCAGGAGAGGGTGTGTTTTCCTCGCACTGCAGCATCAGCGGTGAAGAGAGGCCACAATCAATCTGACACAGAGCAGGAGACACAAGAACCTTCAGGGACAGATAAAACAACAGAGTTGCCCGAGGAGGACGGAAACCCGAAGCCGTTTCTGAACTGCAGAGGTAAGTGGAGAAGGCTGTCAGTGACAGTGTCAATAGCATTTAGTGTCTGATAGATGTCAAACGGAATTGGCTTGTTACTGACGATTTTTCTTGTAGTTTGATGATCACACCTTCAAGACTTGAGGTGCAACGATATAGCAGTGGTGTGTTGTGGTCTTGCAAACTGGTGCTGTTCCATTCAAAATAATCGCATTGCATTTATCATTTATGCATTTTTTTATTAATTCCTATAGTGTTGCATTTAGACACTTTAATTTAGTGTTAAATGAGATGCTAAATGCATTTTTATTAGTTTTTTTTTTTTATGAAGATTTCTTCCTTTTTTGTGATGTCTCTCTCGTAAACAGAAACAGTTCTCTGGTGGATTTGCGCACATCCCGTGTGAAATCAGCAACAGGCTCTTCTGTTTTCATCTTTAATGCAGGACTGTGCTCTTGCTTTGAATATTAATACTGGTTTGGTTGCATTTTGCAGCCTCTTATTGACCTAGACCTAATGCAAACATTTGTTGTATTTCATAAGATTTACTTAACAGCTACCTATTGGTTCTATTGTTTCATTTGAAACAGTTGCTCAAGTGTTTTTTTTTTTAATGCATTAATGTTTGAAAGTGCACGTTTGTGATCTTGTTAATAATTTGTTTTCTCTATATGGTTGGTCCTCCCTCCCCCTCGTTTTGCTGGGCCGTGTAATTGTGTTAATCACCCATGAGAGTATTGTGGTGTTGAGAGCACTGGTGGTCCGCAGTGCTGCCCCTCACAGTGGTGTGTTGGTGTGTGCAGTACTGAAAACAAATAATGCCGCTTTGATGGGGCAGGCGGCAATAGCAAATATACGAGTGTGAGAGCATTGGGTGGGGCCTGCATTTATTTTCAGTCTCTTAAATGCAGACACACTCACCTGGCAGCATGCCAGCATGTTTGATTCAGGGTGGGTCTCACGCAGCGCTCAGGTTGCAAATTATTAGCACTGTTAGCAAAGTTTAGGGCATATCGCACTATATAAATCTATATTAAATATATTAAATTCCACAAAAAAATTATGTTCAGATCACATTCCCCTCTATACCAATCGCAATTGCATTCCCCTCCATAGAAATCCTGTTTCCCCCTCGAGGGCCCCCCTCCATCATCAGGCCCTTAGAATCATCCTAACCTTCCCCCCTTACAGCACTCCTGCGTAATACTATGATATTTTTGTCAAATTGAGAATTTTTCCTTACATAAAAGTACTGTGGAAGTACATTGGAACTTTAAAGAATACCATAAAATCATAAAACATGTTACCATGGCACATTTAAATAATTTTTTTTTAAAAATTAAAACATTTCAGCTACTTTAATACAATCCTGATATTATGATTTTGTTGTATAATTACAGATTTTCATTTATCCTTTTCAAAAGTATGGTGGAAGTACCATGGTACAGTATTTTATTTATCTTTGTAAATCACTATATTTCCATGTCATCCCAATCTACTTAAAAATGTAACGTCATAATACCATGGTATTGTTGTCAAATTGTAATTTAGCCAAAAAAAAAAAAAGTTCTGTGGAAATACCATGGTACACTGATTGTCATTTCACATTAACCGTTTAACGAATTCCATAATACTATAAAAATGTTTTTACCATGGTTCAATGATTATCATATTCAAAGAAAAGGTATTTATGTGGTGTTCCAAAATATTCAAAAGAAAAAAATCATAAAACCATTCCATGATTTTGTTTAATTAACCTTTTCATTTACAAAAGCGTACTGTCAGTACTTGTTTAGTGATTGTTATACATTACATTATGTATTACAATTACTATAGAATTTTTTGTACATTTTGTATAGAGCTTTTTATGGAATAATGATTGCGATGTTTAAAACCATGGTATTTACATGGTGTTTCAAGGTAATACAAAAGATACAATGCTTATACCATGATTTTGTGTTGCTTATTGTGGGTTAGCTTGCAAAGGAATTTTGACTAGTTGCCTGTCGCTGAATGACAATGACTTGTGTCTTTCTAGGATAAATCACTCAAAATTTATTATTGACAAGGTGTCTGTAGACGGCTCACAGGTGCTTGGGCCATGAGAGTGCAGAGTGATATCCATTCTGTGCTCCACATCCATCATACTGTAGGTTCTCTTGCTTTTACTGTACCATACAAAGATTATGTGTGCACAGAAAAATATGATCTGCCTCTGCAAAATCTTCTCCTCTGAGGCAGAGGCTTTAATTGAGCTGTGTGCACAGATGGATGGACGGACTGGAGAGATTTAGGAGGGATGAAAGAAAGGAAAGAGGGTGGGGTCACGTTTGACAGGCGAAGCCGTAGTGCAGAGCGATAATATATGTGCACTTATATTGTCTGAGGAGATCAACAGGGAGAGAGAAAGAGAGAGAGAGAGAGAGAGAGAGAATGGGTGCAAGGTCAATAAGGAAGGGACAGGAACGGGGAGGGGTCTATTAAAAGGAGGAGTGAGAAAAAGAGCCATCACTCTTTTTTGATGGCATCCTTTTTTGACACCTCAAACACTATCATAGGCGACGTCCACATTAATCCAGATTTTAAAAATTACATCCCATCTTTTGCTTTACATTTTGGCGGCTAAAACTTTGGAATAGTTATGATTTTTGTTTTAAAGGTTGAATTTATTTGATAAAAAATATACAGTAAAAACAATAACAATAAAACTTTGAATTGTACTATTTAAAATAATTAATATGCTGATTTGGTGCTCAATTTGGTCCTTATTATCAGTGTTAAAACGTTTTGCTGCATAATATTTAAGTAGAAATGGTGATGCATTTTTTTCAGGATCTTTTGATTAATAGTTTATCAAACAGAATTTATTTGAAAATTAGAATTTTGTTTTGATATTATAAATTTCCTTACTGTCACTTTTGATCAATGCATCTTTGCTGAATTGAAGTATAATTTTTTTTTTAATCATAATTACCTTAAACATTTAAATGACACTGCACCACCATTTTCATAAAAATATTAAGCCACAACAACAAACAGTTTTCTAACATTGATAATTATAAGAAACATATCTTGAGCAGCAAATCATTTCAGAATTATTTCTGAAGGATCACTAAGACTGAAGATGGCTGGTGAAAATTCAGCTTTGACATCACAGGAATAAATTCAATTTTAAAATAAACTGAAACAGAAAACAGTTATTTTAAATTATTATAATATTTTACAACAGTGCTGCCTTTATCTTTTATTAAAAATCAAAGCAGCCTTAAGCATAAGAGGTGTTTTTTTTTTTTTTTTTTTTTTACAAAATGTATTAAACATATCTTTATTAATACAGATGTATCTATAGCAGCATGTGAGAACAACACTATAAATGCAGTTCTCAGATGCAGAGCATCTGTTGTGGATGTGCCGGTTACAGAGGAGCTCTTGGGAGAAACAGCACAGCCTCTAAAGCCACCTGTTATCGCCTCAGGGCTTTTGTGTTGCCGGCACATCTCGCTCCCGCACACACGCTGGGCAAAAAATCCCCCCATAACACCTGTTTTAAGTACCCATGCAGTAGCGAAAGCTTTACAACCTACTGCTGCCACTCTGCTGACAGGGTCGACCTCCAAAGAGAGACAGACACATTAGTTAAAACCATTTGTAGAGGCTGGCGATGCTGCGGTTGGAGCAGACAGGAGGGGGATGACAGCAGCAGGACAGAGACGGTCAGACGAGCCTGGAGGACGACAAGGAGGGGGGCAGGATGCATTCGGATGATTTAAAGAGTGCACAATGAAGAAACTTTTCTGTTAGGGCAGAGTATGTACTAATAGGTGGAAAAGTGTATGTAAGTTTCTACACAAGTTCATCAGATAAAATAAGAAGGGTGGATGGTGAAGATGCAAAGCGGTTCAAATTTTATATATTTGTAGCAATAGCCAACAACACATTTAAAGGTAAAGATCTGGTTCCATGAAGATATTACGTAAATTTCATACCATAAGTATATCAAAACTTGATTTTGTATTGGAAATATGCATTGCTAAGAACTTAATTTGGACAACCTTTCTGCAATTTTCTCGATATTTAGATTTTTTGCATCCTCAGATTCCAGATTTTCTCAGCCAAATATTGTCCTTATCCTAACAAACCATATATACATAGAATGCTTATTTATTCATCAACTGATGTATAAATTATTTAAAAAATATATATTTTTAAATCACCCTTATGACTGGTTTTGTGGTCCAGGGTCACATATATTAAAAATATATAAAGACCATTGTTTTAGCTCATTTATTTATGAACAATTAAGCTGCCAACATAAATAATATATATCTAGAGAGAGAGACAGAGACGGTATAATTAACAATTATGCAAATTATTTTATGTGAATTGTTCAAAATGGTTTTAAAATATTTCATATATTTGCTAATTTAACAGTTGTAGAAATAATTTTTGTATTATACGGTTCATCTCCTGGTTTTCAAACTTGTTTTACATTGATAATCCATTATCTAATTAGAGGTAACACTTTATTTTAAGGTGTACTTGTTATGCAAGTTACATTAACTTATTATTACAATAAAAGATTCATAACTACATGCAAGGTCCCTAATCCAAACCCAACAATATAGTAAATACATGTAGTTAATTAATATTACTCAGTATTTAAAGGCATACAATCATACTGTAACATGGATCTTAAAATAAAGTGTAACCAAATTAAATTCATAAATGAAATGTGACTTAAATTTCTTTGGAGCCCTTTTTATACCTGGACTGCAGTAGAAAACGTTCAAATGTTGAGAAGATGAAGTAGTTTCCACTAGAGATTTGGGGTCAAGAGAGAAGATGAGAGAGTAACTGAGGAGAGACTGAATTTAATTTGTAACACCGTATCAAAATATCTAATGCTTTCAAAAGGAAAACTGACAAGTAGGAAAGCAATGTCAAGCTTTGAACAATCCTCTTTATTGTTCTTTTCAGCACTCACAAGTGATTTTTTTCTTCTTCAAGGCTGTATCTTTATTCATGCATTGCCAGGGAAAATACTTCTCTAGACTGCAATCAGAGTAATGGGTTCTTGAAAATGAATTGCATTTTTTTTTTATACCCCCACATGGAAAGCTTTATAAAATGAAGCCAATCATGCAATTGAGGCCATAATGCAGCCGTCTCAAACAGTCAATCTTAAATATGCTTATCAAATTAACTTATGCTGACAGAGGTCACTTTAAATCATTCAATTCTTTAGATTTAATCACCAAAAAGCAAAAAAGTTTGGCGATAAATCAAAATAAACCCACATCGTCAACTTAAAGTTCAGACACGTCATTTTCTTGTAAGCCTGCTTGATTTTGACAGCAGAAATTGTTCAAAACACTTTTTATGTGAATTGCATATAATGCGACTGACAACATGAAGCAACAAAGTAAAAAAATATAAAGAGAAATGCATCTGTGCTAAAACAAGTGCAGTCTCCTCCCACAGTCGGCTGAAATAAAGCCGTCTCTTTGTCTGACAAACATTTGCCTCATTCATCTTAATATCTCTTTTTAATGAAAGACGCATTATTGCCCAAATGAATGAACTCTGTGTGAATCTCTGCTTTCTGAGGAGTCTCTCTGTTGTCTTGTAGAGTATGTGAGGAGATGTGTACTCTATTGACATGAGTTCTTTCATGAGTTTCTTTTTTTCTAACTTATTTGAATTTTGATTAAACATTGCATCAACTTTTGACATGATGTCTACAGCTGCAGTGAATCATTTTCTCCATTTATGCATCATTTATTGAAATGGCAGACTGCTGTTTGGAAGATTTGTTATGAGATGACCTGGACTGGAATGGGTGACCATATTGTGGCCGTGGGCTGAACAGTCTGCCAGATTAATCACTGTGGAGATCTTCAAAACAGCCATTGTAGACGTGTGGCTCCTTTCTTATCATAATTCAGTTTGGAAAATGAGAAATTTGAAATCTTTAATGTCTATACACCGTAACTGGAAAAAGAAACTATTTTGGTTTAGAGTTCTCTTGAAAACACATAAGTGAGGATTTGGTCTAAGTTTTAGTCTGGGTCTACTGTTGAGACTGTTTATGATCCTAGACCAAGGTCACAGACTATTTACACTTATTTTTTACATCACATATATATATATATATATATATATATATATATATATATATATATATATATATATATATATATATATATTATTTATTTATTTATTTTTATTTTTTTTCACATTTCACCTATTTCAGTTCATTAAAACTTACAGCCTGGCTATTGGATTCACTGATCTGGGTCTAGTCTGGAACTGGGTCTCAGTGGGTCATTTTTCTGTCTGGATCTGGGTTGAGTTGGGTCTTAACAGATCTAGTCATGGTCTTGGACTTGATAAGTCTAGTTTTGTCCCAGCTAGTTTTCAGCTCAGCATCCAGTGGCTTTCAGTCCTCCAGTGGTATAACTGTGAGAGTGTTTGTAGGTTTGTGTGGCAGGCCTGGGGCATTGAGTGTTTGTCCTAGCGGAGTCAAAAGCATTATGTCAAGCATGATATATTCATTACTGCAGGATCAGTGCTTTGGTGAGTGTGATCCCCATGCACTCAGCTAATTTAATCTCACCTACAGTGTTGTCTTATTTCACACTGCACCCGCCAACCACCCAGAAGCACATTAAGACCTGGAGATGGTGGGGCAAGTCAGGACCAAGGAAACATACAACACATCGCTCTTACAGAGTCGACACTCAGATCGATGGTAATCAAGAGAGAAGAATTGTGCGAATCACACATTTTAGCCGTCCTTCTTCTGACAAGGCGACTGCACACATTTGAATGAATTAGACGTTAATTGTAGTCTTGATGCTGCAGTTGTGATGTTCTGCTGAAGTGTGAAGTTGTGTTTGATTAAACCACCCACTTCTGCTGCCAGACAATAATCAGCAATCCTGCCCACACGAATATAGACGCTGCCACGCACAATGTGATTTACCCAAGTTGAATGTGTTCCTAAATCCACATTCTTGGTTATGGAACAATATTCCTATCAAACAATAATAACTCCATCCTATAATTTCTAAGAAATTATCAATAAAGTCACATGGCTTAAACGTATTTCTCAAGCCATGCGTCATTTTCGAAAAGCTCTTCAAAACAGAAAGAAGTATTTGCAGTTTGATACTTTACATAAAGAAAAAAAAAGGACTAAGCTGTGTCCAAAATCATTACCTAGACTTAATTATGTTTTGCAAGTGTGCAGGTATTTCCATATACTATTAGGGAAGTATGTATATTAGTACGGCACTGGATATGCTTCAAAATGTCAGCATCCAACAAAGTCATCCGAAATTGCCTACTACAATGTAATCACTTGTTCAAAAGAAAAACCTTCTCAGACAGTATACGATTTTGGATGCAACTCTGGCCATGATGAGACATTGTTTAACCTGAGCACCACACGGTGCTGGCACTTTAGCTTGGTGCTTTGCTACATGTCAAAAGGTCCTCAGAATATTGGTTAAGCCCCTAACTCAAAAATCTGATTGGTTGATAGAAAGTTTTCTCCAGTACTGGCCAGAATGTTCCTCCAGGAACAAGTCTTGCTTGGATAAATCTCATTAAGCACACTCAAGTGAGGGAAAAGTGTGACATTTTTATACAGAAATGCTACCGAATATCTTATTTCCCTTATATCCTGCTCTTAGCAGTGGATACAGTATGGTTTTATTATCGCAGCTAAGCTTAGCTTTTGCTCTGCCTTCAAGCAGTGTGTGTGTGCGTCCAAGTGTCGTTTTCTCAGGTATTTCAGCTTCCACTTTATCCTCCTTGCATGTCGTGTGAGGCACGGTGTGTTTACACAGATGGGAGATAACTGGAGCTGAATGTAAAACCAGCTGCGTCAGTGTCTATGATGTTGATGTATTCCTGTAGTGCACCACTGAAAAATCGACTGCGCTGTATCTTGACGCACACTTTAGGGAAAAAAGGAGCAGATAAACAACAACAAACTTGAGAGATGTTATTCCGCATAAACACATTTGGAGTGAGCAAAGCAAGATGAAAGGGCATGCAAAAGTGGAGAGGAAAGGGACAGGAGAGTGAGAGAGAGTTAACCGAAGTGCTAACTGTGGCAAATTGGGGGCACGCCGAAAAATGAGAGCGCTGAAGGGACAAAGAAAAAAGAGATGGAGAGATCTTTTGGAGGGAAAGATACAGGGTCATAAACACTGCTAATAAGCTTAATGAGGTAATTATGCAGTTGGACAATGGGATGACCTGAGGGGAGAGGGGCTGGGTGGGGCTCCGGGACGGGTGAGAGATGAAGATGTGCATCAAGAATGAGAGAGCATCGTGAGGGGACAGGAAATGATCGAACAGAGCCAGGTGAACGGGGCTGGAATGAGGTTCATAAGGAATGAGAGAATAAGTCGAGAGGTGGGGATGGGGGGAGGGGTTCTGAATGTTAAAATTTTGCAAGCAGTGTTGGGTGTAATGCAATATGAAGTAATGAATTACTGTAATTGAACTACATTTCCCTTGAAAAATTTAAAGTGATTACTCTTCATTTTTCTTAACTTCTGCTGTTATTTGATTAAAGGACACCTATTATGCCCCTTTTTAAGGTTTCCCCTGAATGTGTCTGTGATGTTTCAGTTCAAAATACCCCACAAATCATTTATTATATAATTTTGAAAATGCATATTTTGAGTGGAAGCATGTCTCTTTAAATGCAAATGAGCTGCTGCTGATGGCCTCCTTTTTTAGAATAGGGCTGTGCCTTTACACAAAAAAAAAACCAAACAAACAAAAAACGGTTTAGTTTTGATTATCATGTCTGTTGTGTTGAAATCATGCGTTTTAAAGCCACATCTGTTTAAACTTCTCAGTTTAAACTTCTGATACGGACACTTCACACACGGTAAGTGGCTGTCACGCGGCATGTGAGTACTAAACCAAGTTCTCTTTTGCACCTTATTGCGCTTCAACTGTCAAATACACACAAGTTTGTTGAAAACACACAAGTTACAAAAACAGAGTCGGTTATGTCTGTGCAGGTAAACAACATGGGAAAGAAACCACGTCTGTATTAGATCTGTGTATTAAAGGGGTCATAAGATGCTACATGCACTTTTACAAGTAGTTTGAACTGAAATGTGTGAAATTTGAAATTTTTGATATATTTTTTTTAATCTGCTCAAATCTTTAATTGAGCCAATCTCAGATGTCTGTCTGTCACAAAAATTCACAAAAACAGGCCTTTCCCATGATGGTTTGATTGACAGTAGCTGATTCTGCCAGTTTTGTCCGACAATCAAACCAGACCGGCGAGAAGATAAAGTCAGTTACTTGAACTTGAAAAATTGTGTATCTAACGTCTTTCTGTGGTTGAAACCAGATACCTTCTCTTGTTCATTCAAGATAATTTCATGCTGTAACTTGTAAAGAGGAAGAGATGATCGGTTTACATGCTGCTTGAGCTGAGGTGCTACAGCGTTCTGTAACGGCATATTAAAGACAGAACAGTATTGTTTCAATTTCTTAAAAAAATAAAACAATTAAAGCGGAGTAACCTGCTCTGTCTTGTCTGTCATCATGTTGTCAGTTTTCTCTTTTCTCCGCAATGTATTTTTCACTTCGTGAGAACACACAGTATGTAAAGGGAGAGCTCCATGGCTTGTTGGACATAACAACATGACCAGTGGTGTGAATGGCCAGTTCATTGGCATCTTGGGTGGTTGCCAGAGCATTGATATGTTATAGGCAATTGTAGGTTGCTAGGTGGTTGTTATGCCATTGAGATGCTGACAGGGACTTGTTGGTTTCAGCTGTAAGCAACGTAGAAATTAATTTGCAACCACATATGCTAATAATTTCTAGTTTGCTAGGTGGTTACTAGGATGTTGCTAAAGCCTTCATTGTGGTTTCCATTATATTCTGGTTGTTCTATATATTTCAGTTTCTCCAGTGTAAGTGGGATCCCCCCCCCCCATCTAATTACCATTTTGTGCAATTTTCCACCCATTATATCATCTGTCGCAAAGTAATAGCACACCTCTCCTCAATTTCAGATGTCATTCATATCTGTAGCACAAACAGCATCGCACACATTATGCGGCAATGTGAATACTTTAGGGGTAATGGTTTGTTAAAATCTCTAACCATAAATATGAGCAGTAATAATAGTGATGCTTCTCTTACCAAAAGTGTGAAATGAGTAGAACGCTATCAGACTGTGCACATATATATATATATATATATATATATATATATATATATATATATATATATATATATATATATATATATATATAAAAGAGGGTAGAGCGAGAGCAAGATGATGCCTGGAGCCATTAAAATGTCACAGCTGACAGTGATAAAGTGACAAAGTGCATACTCAAAAGCCTGCGCTACACACATATAGACACACACACACACACACACACACACTCACTAGAAGGATGCCAAAAGCACAACTAGAAGATTAACGCCCTGCTTATCTCCGCAGCCTCTGACACTAATTAGCAAATCTCCTTTTACTGTTACAAAAAACCTAAATCTTTATATCGTGCAGGTTGATTTCCCATCTCTTAAGGCTATCTGAGTATGGAGAGCGCTGCGTCTGTTTCTCTCGTCTCATTCACTCATCCTTTCCAGTATTTTGTCTTACACTCTCTCGTTTTTTCTTCTCCCACAGTGAAGCCACTGTCAGGCCACCTGTCTGGTTTATTTTTATAAGGATTAGACATGCGTTTCTTCGGCTCTCTTGTGTAAAGAATCGACAATGAAGTGTAAATTTCTGTGACATGTAAGCTGCCATTGCTACGGCTGTGGCTCACACGCTCTGTTAAGTGCTGTGGAACGCTTCCCACTATCGTCTCTGCCGCTCAAGCAAGAGAAGATCTCTCTGAACGCCTGTAATGTACACCGCGAGGGTAACTCAATCTGCTCTAATGTGGCTGATAATGTCTCTGATAATGACATGGATATGGAAGGTTGGGAAACTCATTTTGAGGAATTGAGGTTGACACTGGGTCCGTTATGCTGACCAGTCCTGAGTCGTCCACTGTGGACAGAATGAATTAGGGAGACCATCATGGAATCCTAATTGCATTTGGAAGAAGATATTGCTGATGTTCTCTTGCTCTGTCTTTGCTCCATCTGTTGTGTTACCTGTGTGTGTGTGTGTGTGTGTGTGTGTGTGTGTGTGTGAGAGAGAGAGAGAGAGAGAGAGAGAGAGAGAGAGAGAGAGAGAGAGAGAGAGAGAGAGAGAGAGAGAGAACCTAGTGGTTTGATTTTGGTGTAACATATATCAGTGACAGTGATTTTTAACTGGTGGGTCATGACCCAAAACTGGTCTGTTCTGATAGGGTTTCAGACCTATAGTATAGCATATATCAATGTAAATGTAATTATATGTTAAATTTAATAATAATAAAAAATCCCCCTACTGTGTACTGTTATACTATACTATATAATAGTTTTTAATCCCTATAGTGTGTACGATTATACTATACTATACTATATTATATCATATTCTATTAGTCCTAGTAATTAACTACACATAGCCTATACTGATAGAAAAATAAACTTATTCACTTAATAAAATTTTTTTGGCTTGTCAGCTAAAAAAAAAAAAAAAAAAAAAAAAGCAATATCTTTTGTTCCAGACCCTGAAACAAAACCACTAGAGAACCACTAGTGTGTATTCATCTGGCATCAGTTCTGTGTAGTCAAACACTTTTTATAGCTTTTCATCGGTTCTGTAACTGCCGGGAAAGGGCAGTGCGGATCCCCGTGTGCTCTCTTTCTCTCTTTCTCTCCATTTCCCCTTGTGTGCTCTGCTGAGACTCAGCCAGGAATCGGGGCCAACTACCGCTGTCATCTCTTATCAGCCTGGAGAGAGGGAGAGAAAGAGAGACGAGTGAGAGAGCCCTGGTTACAGCCGAGTCCCCTTCTAGAGTATATAGCCAGACACATGGGGGGAAAAAAGTAGGAGAAAAGGACACACTGGCCCCCAGATTACAGATGCGATTGGGGGGGGGGGGGGGTGAAAGAGATTAGCAGAATGCGGTATATACTCGCTCCGTGTGTTTGTGTGTATATTTATATAGAATAAGGACAAATGCAGTGCGCTGTGCTGTGTCACATTACAACAAGACGGGCCAGAGAGTAATATCATGACAGAATTGCTTGCGTTTGATCCCAAACATAGTGAAGTGTCATACCACACCCCGACTTTAACAACTCCGAGGCAGCGCTGGTTGCTGGAGATAACGTGCTGCCTTTGATGGGCCAACATCAGTATGTGCTGAAAGGCTACGACCGCTGAGTCTGAAATCGAGTTCCACAGTACTTTCTTTTGGGCATAATTAGATTTGCCACCAGGGAAAAACCCCATCACAGGGACACACATTTGCCCGGAAGAGGCCGTAAAAAGCCACATACCATGGCCCACACCCCTCGCTATGACTTGTGGGTAACTGTGGAGAAAATTTACATGTGATTGATTTCAGCTAGCATGTAGAGGAATGGGTAATTAATATCTATTAACTTTAAAGACAGAACTACTTAAGATCGTAGTTCGAGAAACATGGTTGAAGCAATATGTTTGTTGTTGTCTTTATGAAGTTATGGTCTCTTGAGCTTCATTAATGGGACAGCGGGTACAGTCTGTTCCTGATGGAGCATGTGTGTTTGCCTGAGAGTGCAGTTTACTCTCAGACTGATGTGAAGAAGAGCAGGCATCTGAGAGTAGAGGAGAATGGGAAATTGGAGGAAGAGAGACTAACCGGAGATATCGATGGAGACAGCTAGTTAACGAGAACAAATCTTCCCCCACCCTTCATTGGATTACAACGGATATGTGTGGGTGGCTGGCATTTAAGAAAGTTCAGAAAAACATTTCCAGCGAACAAGACACTCACGTCATATTGCACACAATGTTGGCAGCACTTAAAAATGTTGTATTTAAACTCACTTGTTCATTTTCGCAAAAACCTTGCTTTTTTATATTTATTTTGAAATGTACTTTTTCTTTCACTAGGATGTGAATTACTACCATCCTTGTGTAATAGCACACAAGGATAGTAGTGATTCAGTCCCTTTGCTTTCCTGTCCCCTCTGCAATAACATATAACATCATTAATCTATCTCTTGCTGAAAGAAGTAAGATCAGAAAGAATCATCTTGAGGTTAAAGGTGAGGTTCTGTCTGAAATTAATGTTGTTCTGTTTGTTGACATAGACACTCTGATAAAGCTTGAACTTCTCAATAAATTTCTTGAAGGCCTAACTCTGTGTTTGAGGGTTTTGGATAACAGACAAAGCGGGTGTCTTCTGATGGGATCTGGTGAAGAGACAGAATCCAAGAAAAGTGTTAGTGTTTGGCAGAGTTAGCATCATCATATCAAATGACTATATAGCTTTTAATGACCCCAAAAATGTAAAAGTTTTCCATTTTGATGTTGCACTTTATGACTTGAGTTCTAAGTAAAGTTAATAGCACATATCATGTGTCATTCTCTTACAAAATCTTTCCAAACTGCAAACCTCTGTATTATGCATGGCCTGCAGAATTTATAGTACTGATTTTTCTCCTCCTTGAATGACAAGCGGAAAAGACTTCTTGGAGCATCATGACATATTTTGATGTTCATCTTTATCCTGGTCTAGATAGATATAAATGAGCAGCACTGATTGAAATTCCAGAACACTCAGGAAATGCATATGAATAATGAGGACAAATGAGCCCTTTGCTGTCTCACTGCTTTTTTTCTAAGCATTAGAGGCAAAAATCCCAGATTGTTTTCTATTATGAGAACTTTTAGATATGTTATTATCCAACATCAAATTAGTCTAATATAGCTAGTTTTAAACATAAAATGTATATCTACACTTGAAGAATTATTTAATTCCTTGTAGTAAACAACTGTTTTTAATTATTTATTCATTTTAATTACCAAACATGTAATATTTAGCTGTGTCCTACATTTTCCTCCATTTAAAAAAAAAGCTTTAAAATTGTGACACCTAAGTAACACTTTCTACAGCACATTTCATTTAACATAAAAAAAAAATATATATATATATATATATATATATATATATATATATATATATATATATATATATATATATATATATTGTCCATTTGACTTTTTGTTTATTTAATGTTTAAGAATTACAGGCTTCATACAAAATATTATGTATATATTAGAACAAACCAATTTGGTGTTTGCAAACAGAGATGAGATGCCGTTTTGTGGGCATCTTTCTGTCTTTTCCCCATGGCTCAGAATTAGGAGTTAATATCCCACACTTCTGGCTTTTTTCCTCAGAATTGACAAACTTGCTATTTTTGAATTAAATTAGGAGATATAAACTTGCATTTGCGAGAAACAAAGTCTGCAAGTCATGTGACTGATGTACTCCAAATTGGTCTATATAAAACAGCTCATGGAATATTAAGACTTCGACATCCTGAGCAATGGAAATACTTTTGGATCCGTTTTGCACCCTGAAAGTGGCACATATTAAGACAGCTACTTCTTAACCGTGTTTGACAGTCTGGATGGTAGCGTCACATCAGCCATCCGTGTGCTGGGGAAAACATAAGGGACATGCAGAAGTTGTGCCAAGAAGAAAGTAGCGACAGATGAGAAAAGATGGATAGAGAGAGAGGGGGAGAGAGAGAGAGAGAGATGGGGGGGGTGGAGGAATGGGGGAAGGGAGATGTATGGCTGCGTGCCGCTAGAGTCAGAGGGTTGTCATGGTGATTGGTGCAAAAAAGAAGCAGGCAGGCTAGTATTGACACCTTGCTAGCATCATAGTATTGGACAGCAATGCAATTCGTTGTCCATTCGAGCATGACTGAATAAATCACTGTGTTTTTCCACCAGTCCACACGGTCTCAGGTTAAGCCTCCTCTGACATCACGCAGACTTGTGCCTAGTATGGAGTACATCAGACAGTATGCATTTCCCAGTACACTCTCACAGCCAACATGACCCCATTTACTCGCTATTCAGACGAAGACATTTGAATGACAGTCAAATGGCTTCAAACCGATTTCACTTGTTCATGCTGCACGAGCCACTAATGGCTTATGTGCTTGTGATAACTCCTGGAAGACAGAGATTTGATCTAAACGGTGAAGCGGTGAAGATGTGATAAATATACAGAATCGCTCTAGCTCAAGGAAGATGAGAATCTCAATTAGATTTTTTTTTTTTTTTTTTACATAACACACTCGACCTACAGAGCTCGCATCCACAGCCTGCAGGCAGCGTCTCGCTTATTTCTTCTCACGGTTCCCACGAGGTGCTCTTTTCGATTATATCAGGAGCACTTAGAGGCAAGTGCTGCTTTTGCAACTTTTAACAAAGTTAATGGGGCTGGTGGTGAAGGAAGGTTCCTCTGGATGGATAATCGAGGCTTGCTGATCTGAAAGAGAACCTCTGATAATATAGACCACATATACTGATAAAATGATTTCTCTTAACTATATTGTTTCACTTTAGTCGTACGTGTCCACGGCACTTCAGAGACGAGGCACGGCATGCTGCGCTTGACTGAATGCAAATCCTGTGGAATACTAAAGCAGGGCTGACCTTGACCTGTCAATACTTCTCATTTCCATATGAGATGAGTGCACTAGCACAGATTAGGTGCAGCCTAGAATTCACCTATCAATTTTCCCATTCACTGCAAAGAGATCAGGCTTTTTAGGTAATGGGATAAGAAGTCATGAGACATCATGAATAATCCAAAGCAGAAATGACTGATAGCTTCGAAGATTGCTGAATAGACTAATGGACTTATCTACTTTGCTGAGTGTTTTCCTGTTTACAAGTCGAGGG